>NC_089597.1:113663982-113689000 GCF_019320115.1 Miscanthus floridulus | reverse complement strand
CGGCGTGTAGTCCCACCGCGCCGAGGTTGGGCCTGTGGCGTTGGCTGACACGATGCCGACGTAGTGGGCCCCATGCGCCCACCGTGTCGCCGTCGACCGGGGTCGTCCGTGACGTGGCAAGACCTCGACGTCGTGTTAGTCGACGCCGACCCTCATACCTCGGCGTCATGTCCTAAGACGCCTAAAATAGTCTATTTTCAGCAAACGTTTTGGCGTAGGTCTTTTGTAAAAAATGTTTTCAAAAAGGACCAAATACAAAAATTTCACCACAAGGCTCTGGTGGGCCATTCTGGTGGATGTGTCGGTCCTGCCCAGTGACGGCCACCGACAGCGACGACAGAGGCACCGCGGTCGGTCGGCAGGGGCCACCCTGAAAGCGCCGGGCGACACTAATACCGCAGCTGGAGCCTGGGCCAAAAACAGACGCGGCGACAGAGGCGCCAAAGTCAGTCGGTCGGGGACACGCCGGGCAGCATGGGCGACATTTCCGATTCTGTTGACACTACGTGAAAAACAGTCTGTAACAACGGTTTTTTTAGGAGCGGCTGGTATTGGAACAACCCCTACAGTAACGTGCTCGGGTTCAGTACAGCAGTCGCCCCTACAAATAACACAGTAGGGGCGGCTGGTAGATACGAGTCGCCCCTACAATACGTCGATTTATAGGGGGGCTGGTATGTAGAGACGGCTATTACCAGCCGCCCCCCTACTGTGTCCATTTGTAGGGGCGGCTGAATCCACCAGCCGCCCCTACAAATGCCCGTTGATATTCTCCAGCCGTCCCTACGAATGCCCCACGGTATAATTCTTCCATGACTTCAATTTCCCCAAATTTTTCTCTTCCACCAAGCTACAACCATTCGCTGCCCCCAACCCTTTCCTTCCCCTCACCGCTCGAAGCTATCCCGGCAAGCCGCAGCGCCTTCCCTCACCACGCCGCAGCCACTGGGGCGTCCCCATCCCCTCTCCTGCTCGGCTACTCCTCTTCGCACCATAGACATTCACCGCCGTGATGCACCGTACCCATCGACCGCTGCCACCCCTGCTACCTGCGCCGCCGCCACCAATGCCCGGTGTCGCTGCGGGCGGCCCAAAGCCACCGGCCAGCGCTGGACGCCTAGTCCAACGGTTGCCGCAAACCTCCGACGGCCGAGGCGGCGGGGCGCCCGCGCCGGTGCCGAGGGGGCGAGCGAATCTGCGCCGGGGCCGAGCGAATCTGCGTCGGGGCGTCGCCAACCGGGGCCGAGGAGCTCAGCGGTCGGGCACCGGGCGGTAATTGGCGAGCAGCCAACCTTTTCCGTTTATCCTCTTCCTCTAAACTCATCCCCTAAGAGGGCTTTAGATCTGAGCATACCCATTTTGGTTTGAAGTAAATGAATCATGAATGGTTCCTTTTTTGTCTTGTTTCAGATGTAGGGAAGGGTTGGAGATGTTCATGCCAACCAACTTGGACAACGATGATGGTCATTTAGTAGCCTTGTATTGTGTGGTGAGTAGCCTACTCAAAGCATGTGTGTTGGTATTAGCATCTGCATATTGCCATCCAAGAACCTATTAGGAAGCACTAAGAGTTTCTTATATGTTGAGGTGTGGAAGCAAGTCATGTGTTTTGAGAGAGCTGCAGCGATTGGGGTGAGGCAGAAGAACATGAAGCAATGATGCTGGAGCAGAATGGGCATGTCGATGGGACATGAGTGCTTTAACAATGTCACCTTGGTCACTTCCTAATTCTTTTAATTTACTATGCACGATAATGGTTCATTACACATTTATTTTGTCTAATAGAAATGTAGATGTAAAGGCATTCTCCTATTGATGTGTATCCTGATGTGCAGTTTATTTGTTCTCACTAAGTTGTGCCTTATTACAAACATGGAGCTTCTGCATAGTGCCATCCAACATCGTATGTCCTAGGCCTTCCCCAACTTTGCAACACGATGGTGAGATCCCTGGTTGTGCTTGGTTCTGCTGAATGGTGCACATATTATTTTTCTCTAATACAACTCTCTATGTGTTATTTACAATAATTGGATAGGAAAATTTCCAAAATGAGTTATGCTTCTTGGTAATTACTAATATTCAACATATTCAGAACTTGCCAATAAAACCGTGAAAATTCCAAAATGAGATGAGCTTCTTAGTAGTTAATAAAATTATAAGATCATTCACTTTGTAGTCTCTACCCTGTAAAAGCTGATGACTATGGGTAAATATACTATTATACTCATTTCTAATATCATACTAATATGGGTGAATTCTTTTATAAAACAAATCTGGTGTACAATTTTTATTAAGTATGCACTACTATTCATTTTGGTAAGTTACCTTGCACACTTTCTTCTAGTTGACTTCTATAGGATCTCATGCTCATGCTATCACTACCACGGACCGTTTTTTCTCTTGACTCTGATGTTTTTATCTCATATATCTTGCTGCAAAGTTGGATACCAATATTTTTTTATGATGTGCTGCAGAGTGCAGACTTTGATGTGACATGAGTTGTAAATTTCTAAGAGATAAATTGATCTAGTTCTCTATTGTTGCCATGGGCGCGCCAGGGGTATTCCCCTGTATGCCATGGAATACCCAAGATTCTGCAAACAAACACAAATACACATACATGTATACGCTTGTATATTGCTACATTTGCAAATCTGGCCGACTGGACCAAAGCCCCATAGCCCAACAGACAGGAAAGCAGCGAGCAACCCACCAAACAAAAAAGGGTCGCATCGTTTTCTTGGCCGCTGCTCCCAGTTTCCCAACTTGCATATCAGCTCAATGTGTACATTTCTTAGGTGCGTAGAGATCTTGTTAGCACAAAAGATATGAGCAATATTATGTTGTCTACAAGCTTCTTAAGTTGCTGCTAATTCTTCCTATAGCCACTGCTAGTGTTGGGAGAGTGTTTTCCACCATGAATTATGTAAAGAACAAGCAAATGAATAAAATGGGTGATGAATATTTTGAACAATTGCTTGGTCATATTTATTGAGAGAGAATTCTTCAGTCAAGTGAAAGATGATGATATCATTAATGAATTCCAAAAAGAGTATCGTAGAGTTCAATTTTAGTAGTTTTGAGCTTTTGATGTTTCGTAATCTTTCTTAATTATTATAGACAATGGCACTATACTACTGTGTTCAGATCTTGTACTTTGATTATTACTATTGCACATTTACTACCCAGCTGTGAAATCCTGGCTCCGCCACTAATTGTTGCCCAACCAAAAAAGATTGCCACGAGCGGCGTTCGAACCTGGAACTCTGACAACTAAACTACGTACATGTCTTTACGACGGGCTCTACAAATTCTTTTTATATAATATTACCGCGGAAATTTTAAACAAAAAACTGAAGGTATCAAGTTTCGAACTCACGACCCCAGAGGAGAAAATAGCAAACCACAGTGATAATGTACATTGTTCATAAATGGACGTAGCTTTCACATTGTTTGATATGGCATGTAGTTTAAGTTGGAATTACTTTTGGTACATAAAAGGTTGAGAAAAAGTTTGGAGCGCTTACAACATCAAAATGCTCGTGCAATGACACATTCTTTTTGTGAACCATGCATATTCCGACTATGTCGAAATGCCTCGAATTTTTTTGTGAAAGCATGTAGACCCAGATTATGGCTCCACACAAAAATATTAGATTTTTTGATCAATTTTGGTATTTATTACATTTATTTTGTGCTAAACTCGAGAAAGTAGGTTGAACTACACCTTCAAAATAATATAATTTGCCATGTACCTCCATAAAAAATGGTTCATTAGGCCATATTAGATCAAGTATAAAAATTTGGTACCATTTTGGATTGTTTCGGAGGTAGCCTCAGTTCAACCACTAATTACTTCGTAGGGTCATGTTGAAATTCATTTAAACAGTAGAAAATGGCAAACCATCTCCGAAAAATCTGAAACATAGTGTTTCCTTAACTTATGTTACGTACAAGGTTGAAAAAAAGTTTGAAGCACATACGACACTGAAATACAGGAAACTTTAGAGTTTTAGTCAGGGTTCCATGAAACGACACATCCATTTGTGAACCATGTATATTCCGACTATGTCGAAATGGTTTGAATTTTTTTTGCAAGCATAGACCCAAAGTATAGCACCACACAAAATCTTATACTTTTCTAATCGATTTTGTCAATTATTACATTTATTTTGTGCAAAACTAGAGAAAGGAGGTTGAGTTAGCCCTGTAAAATAATATAATTTTCCATATACCTCTATCAAAATTGGTTTATTGTGTCATATGAGACCAAGTATAAAAATTTGGTTCCATTTTGGCTCGTTTCGCCAGTAGCCACAATTCAACCTATAATTACTTCGTACTGTCACGCAGAAAAGTGACTTAAACCTTTGAAAATAGCAAACCATTTTCAAAATGTTCGGAAATCCTAGGTAACACTACTTCTGTAGCCTAGTCAATATAAAAATTATGTTAGGGCACATAAGGTTTATATATACCATATTTATTAAAATTTAGACATATTTTGCACTAAAGATAAACAAAAAAAATTATAGGTGTACTGCTATGGCCCTTGGGCCTTTTGTTCCAGTAAATCACGCTTACGTGGGCCTTCTCACTTAGCCCGCTGTCACTCGCGCTCCTATGCTGTTGGATGAAAACCGATGGTCAAGATGCATCAGGCTAGGAATAAAAGTCGAGAACCCTAACCGTTCCCTCTCATTTCTCTATTCTCCGTAGCCGCTGCACTCCCTCAGGCGCTCCTCCTCCACCCCACGCTTCAGGAGTCTGAGAACCCTAACCACCACCCACCAGTCTCCCAGTGTCTCGAGCAGCCGCCGTAGCATGCCGCCGCCGCCGGCGATCTGCATTGCGCCGACATAGATCCGGCCATGGAGGTCGTAGATCGTGCCTTCTCCAATCGCCTCTGGCTTGGGGAGGCTGCAAGGCGCCATGGCCGGCCTTCGGTCGTCTCTGGCCAAGTCCCGTTGCCGGGGCCGGCCTCCTCTCCGCTCCTCGTCAAGCTCAGGCCGGCGCGGTGTTGCGGCCACCGTCCTCAGAGGAGTACGTGAGATCACTGCCGTGGTACGCGCCAGGCCCGACGTGTTCTTACCCGGCAGTCCGCCGCAAGGCTTGGTGTAGCCGTTCTCGCGTGGTCTCATGCGCAGCCTGGCGTGACCTGTGGAAATCCACTGCGGCGAAGCTCGTTCTCGGATCTGAGAGGGGAAAAAGGGGATGGAGTTCACGGAGGCATGCAAGCAACCATGCTCCTCCCCTGACTCGCCGTCTAGTGCGCCATCTCACTGAAGGTCCACCGCCTCGCTTCCTGTTGTCCGTCGATCCGTCTGCCTGTCTATTTTTTGTGTTAACACCAGATGCTGCAGGCTTCGGCTACCGCTGCCTCTTGGATTGGGGTCCAGACCGGTGAAAACGCCTCGAGGCTGAGCTGTGGGCCGTGGCAGCGTGCTGTTCCTGTGCCTAACGCTGCCCTTTCAAGCAGCCAAACGGGAGAAGCAGCAAGTAAGCAGGTGCTCCTGATTTCCCCAATCTCCGTGACGGCATGGCACATTTTTGTTGGAATATCCTTTTGTAATGTTGATTGGTCATCTTGCTTTCTTAAATAATATGGTACTAAATTGCAGTATGTGCTATAAGTCCATCTTGCCGTATATAACAGTACAGCTATACAAAATATTATGTTTGCTGAAGTTATTTATTTGGCGCCGGGGCATAAGCCTGAATGCAACTTTGATTGGCATGTGAATAGCTAGCTTCTCTAATAGAATAACTGTGTTACCAAATAGCTAACTTTTCTGTGTACTATTATTTAAAAAAAACTTTAGCAATAATTGATAAGTCTATGCTAATTAAAATTGTTCATTCATTCCTGTGTGAGATGTAGCAGCCCTCTTGAATGCAGTTCACAAGTTTTCTGATGTTCATTCATACCTGTGTCACTGTGTGAGATGTAGCAGCCCTCTTAGTTCACAAGTTTTCTGAATAAAGACAGTTTTGGTTGATCGATTTTGTTTACTAACTCTGCATATGGGGTTGCACTATCAGCCGTGAATGTTTCTGAGATAATCCAAATTTTCTTTACCATATATTAGTTCTGAAAAATATTTGAGTCTGGATTTGTTTTTTTAATATGATGGCCACATTATTACCCTAGAATGTTATAGATCTTGTCCATTATTTTATGTGATATGAAACTACAAATGGTGTATCCTTTACGTTGTTTTCCATATGTTAGTACCCTGGAGGTTGATGTTTATTGCAGCACAATTTGTTAGCTCAGATTAGCATAGCATCTGTTTCATTTATTGCTGAATAAATTTGTCCAAATATTTATATATGCAGCTAACGATCATCTCCCTATTGTAGGTTTACAAAGTGAAGTCAATGGAGCTTTGGCTCTTTTAGCCCGGAAAGCAACAAAGGCCTTCATGTGTGAGGCTGACAGGCTCTGAGCTGGACTGATGGTTCATAGTATGCTACAAATGATGGAAGTTAGCACGGTTGTTTATTATAGAGATTGGGCTAATAGTTTATTGTCATTGATTTCTTACTAGTTTGTTCATTATATAATCTGATTGTTTATGGAAATCAATGTATTTAAACTAGTTGATTTGATATGTTCATAAATTCATTTGGGCCTCTATGTGTTGTTGAATAGGCTGGGCTAATCTTTATGCTGTGTATATTGAAGTGGGCTACAAAAATGGGTAGAAAAAATTGCGTGGGCTGTTAATCTGCCGTGTGGCCTATGTGGGCTGGGCTACAAAATTTGCGTTGGCCCATTGTTATGAAATAAAATGGGCTGAAAATATCAGTATTAAAAAGCTCAATGGGCTGAAAACTACAAAATAAGTGGGCTGTTTTTTTTTCTGGCCTGCTATAAGCCTACCAACCACATGGGCCTTAACATGCCTTATTTTAGTTTTATGACATTCTTTTGTCTTGCCACGTCAGCGCCATGTCAGCTGCCTATATGGCATAGCAAAGGACTTGTGACAAAAAACCAATGTCATAACCTTGTGACATAAAATATACGAACGTCACATAATCAAGTTGTGACGCTGGTTTTTTGACGTTCAATTTTTTGTCAACTGGATGTCATAAATCTTAAGTTGTGACATTAATTCCATATATTTTGACATAAATAGAATGTCAAAAAACCACACATGTCTTGTAGTGCCTCTGCACCAACAGCCGACCTGGAAGCCTTCGCACCGCGAGACGGTGCGGGAGCCTCTACACCAACATCCAACGTGGGAGCCTCTGCATCGAGAAACGACACTAGGAGCCCAAGACGACGCGGGAGCTTCTGCGTTGACAGATTTGACAGTTTTTTCTTTGTACTTGACATGCACAGGTTTCCACTAACAAGGCCAGAAATGCGAAGGCTAGGTCTTGAACAATCAACCTTCGACAACCCAGCGCACCTTTGGATGTTAGCAAACCCTCGAGCTGCAGAAATGTCACCATCACTGAGATAACTAGAAGCTGTGAAGCCTGGAAACTCGGGTCTTCTTCCTGAGTTGGGACATCAGCCTGCTGTAAGGAAAATGGACCCTAGGCCCATTTACTTTGGATTGGTGTTTGATGACCAACACAACTAAATTGGACTAATGAATTTGCAAGTGATTGTTGTATAGTTCAATAGGGTGCAAGACGTGACTTGGACGAAGGCGACGTGATAATCCAATGTTCAATACCATAAGCAATACCCTAGAAGCACAAGAGAAGATCCAAGATATCAAGCAAAGTCTAAGCACGAAGATAGGAACCAAGCCGGACGCAAGATCGCGAAGAAACTGCTCGCCAGAGTGACTGGACACTGGAAGGTGATCGACCGGACGCGTCCGACCAGTGCTCGGCAATAGCAGGCATCGGCAGCAGTGATCGGACGCTGAGGACTGAGAGGGACCGGGCGCATCGATGGTACTGTTCATCATCCCGACAATAGCTCAGCATTGATTGGACGCCGGCGGCAAATCGACCGGACGCAGGAACTGTACCGTCCGATCGAGTACATAGAGGTCCAGAGCGGCGAAATTATGACCAGACGCGTCCGGTGGCATGTGACCGGACGCCATCAGCATCCGATTAGTTGATCGCGGCTCTAACGGTCAGGACGATCGGACGCGTCCAACCAGGACGACCTGAGCATCCGGTCAGTAGCAGAAAAGCGGGATTTCATCCCCAACGGCTACTTTCTCCCTGGGGCTTATAAATAGACCCCTCAACTGGCCATTTCACAAGAGTGGAGCTGAGAAAACATATCTGGGGTGTTGATACACCGTTTTGGTGATCTCCACATGCATAGTGCTTAGTGATTCATTAGGTGATTAGCATAGGTGCTTTGCGAAGTGCTTAGGTTGATTAGACCACCGCTTATATGCTTGCACTAGGTTTAGGCCTAGTGTTTAGTTAAGTTTGCATACCTCTTACCACTCGGTGTGCTTACGCGCACCATTGTTGTACATCGGAGGGGCTTATAGTCTTGTGAGATCACACCAACCATGTTTGTGGTGTGGCCGCCATCGTGTACCGGAGGGAACAAGGCCCGCGGCGTTTCGATCGGAAACTTGATAGTGAAGACGGCGGGGAGCGGTCCGGTAGAGGCTTTTCCATGAGTGGCTTAACCGAAGACCCGCTTGCACGTGGGGAAGGCCCGGAGCTATCTACGGAGTTACCCAATCGGGAGGCTGGCCCTTGCGAGGGATTCCTTGCGAGGGGCTCAAACGAGGACTAGGAGAAAGCTTGCGCGCTTCTCGATACCTCGGTAAAAATACTGGAGTCATCGATGGGAGTTTGCATACCTCTACCTTGCTCTTTAGCTTCTGCATTTACATTGTTTGCATTACTCCGTTTGCGGTAGAGATAGCAACATACTAGTAAAACCGTAGTTGCACATTAGATAGTGTATCTTTTGTATAGATTTTGCTAAGGGTAGAAAAAGAGGCCATAGTTTAGAGTTGGTATTTTAAGTTGCCTAATTCACCACCCTCTTAGGTGTCACAGTCCCCTACAAGTGGTATCAGAGCCGGTTGGCTCAATTTAGACCTTTGGCTTCACCGCTGTTGAGCCGACGCTATTTAGAGTGGTTGGGATGGATACCTCTAGGCCTCCGCACTTTAATGGCACTAACTTCCCCTATTATAAAGCTAGAATGGCTTGTTATATTGAGGCGGTTGATTTGGGTGTTTGGAGAGTCACTCGTGATAGGATGAAACCCATTGAGAATCCCGATAAACCCACTAAGAGTGAAGAAAAAGAAATTCATTTCAATGCTAGAGCTAAGAATTGCTTATTTGAATCTTTTAGCATGGATGTGTTTAACCAAGTGTTCACTTTAAATATGGTACATGACATTTGGTTAAAACTCCAAGAGCTCCATGACGGCACATCTAATTTCCGTGAGCAAAAACATTGTCTAGCTAAGTAAAATTATGATTCATTTGAAATGAATGATGATGAGCTTGTTCGTGATATGTATTCTCATTTGAATCTAATTATCAATGAGCTCCATTCAATAGGGTTAACCAAGCTAGATGATGTGGACATCATGAGGAAGATCATCTCTGTGCTACCACAAAAGAAATATGCAAGCATCATCACCATCCTTCACAACATGGAGGACTTGAGCACCATGACCCCGGCCATAGTTATTGACAAGATAGTGACATTTGAAATGTCATGCAAGGTGGGTCAAGAAGAAGCCTCTTCATCAAGCAAATGCAAAGCTCTCACATGTAGAGAGAAAAAGAAGATGAAGGGCAAGAAAGTTGAGACAAGCTCAAGCTCAAGCTCCTCAAATGAAGATGAAGAAGAAGAAGATGATGATGATGATGAATCAAGTGATGATGATCAATCTTCCTCCTCCACCTCCGACCTTGATGAAGAATCAATCAAACTTATCAACAAGGTGGAGAAGATGATCCAAAGGCTCAATGTGAAGGGTGTGCCCATCCAAATTCAAGATCTCATTTTCACCAATCAAAGAAATCAGCAAAGAAAGAGAGGATGCTATGGATGCGGTGAGTTGGGGCACTTTGTGGAAGTTTGTCCAAACAAGCCCACACCCAAGACAAAGAAGAAGGCATGCAAAAATAAAGCCCTCACATCAATAAGATCATGGGATGATTCTTCAAGTGTAGAAGAAGACCATCACAAGAGGCGAGGGCACAAGCACTCATCATCAAGCACTTCACGTGTGTGCCTTATGGCATGAGGTAACAAAGAGTCTATCCCTAGTGATAGTGACAATGATAGTGATAGTGATAGTGATGATGAAATACCTTCTTGTGATGAAATTGTGCAACAAAATCTTAACTATGCTAAAGTTTGCACTAGTCAACAAAAGAAGCTTGAAAAATTAAAAAAAAAGCTAGATAGTTCACAAGAAGCATATAAAACCTTGCTTGAACAATATGAAACTTTTGCTAATCTTAATATTGAACTATCTACTAAAATTGAGCAATTTGAGGCTAGTGCAACATCAAATGCATGCACAATCAATGATGAGCAACTTGTAAAGAAAAATGAAAAATTAAAAGAAAAGTTAGCTAGCTCACAAGATGCTTATAAAAGTTTGCTTGCTAAAATGGAAACCATGTGCAAACATTATGATGAGCTAACTAATAAAGTTGCCAATCTTGAAGCCATCGGTACAACCCCACCAAGGCATCTAAAAAAGGTTCAATTTTTAATATGCCTAAAAAGGGTGCTTATACTTCTTGCATTGATTTATGTTTAGACTCACCCTTGTGTGCAACCAAGTTTGTGTTGAGAAAGTTGTTGTAGATACATGCACATAAGAGGTTGCAATGGAGAATGAGCAACTCAAGCAAGAAGTGGCTCGCCTCACCAAGGACTTGACTCAAGTGAAAGGCAAGACGAAGCAAGCCCAACTTTATCAAGATAACACCGTCAAGGGAGTGAAGAAGCTTGATGAAGGACAAACCATGGTTTGCTACGTGTGCCACAAGGAAGGCCACAAGTCCTATGAGTGTAAGGTGAAGAATGAGGGAGGAGCAAAGAAGAAAGAGAAAAAGCAAACAAGCAAGCTCTCCAACACCTACACCAACAAGGTGGACAAGAAGGCCTCCACACCATACTTATTAAAGAAGAAGAAAAATGACAAGGTGGTGGCCATCAAGGTGAACAAGCAAGCCAACAATGGGGTCAAACGCTTTTGGGGGCCAAAGGAGATCATTTCCAACATGAAGAGCACCAAGAAGGTTTGGATCCCGAAAGGGAAATGAGAAGTCCAATGAACTTTCAGGGAATTTGGAGACTTGGCAAAGTATGAGTGCATTTCATAGGGTGCATCACATTGGATCATGTAAATTGCCAAGTGGGTTAGTGAATACTATGGACCCAAATACCCCTTCCCATGTTAGGTAACTAGATGTAAATTATTTCAATTGGTATTTCCTACAAGTAGTATTAAGATTTAAATTCTTGCAATCTCAATTAGCATCTAGTTCCTTTCATGCCTAGGTTTGCATTTGCATGCTTATATCATTTGTCATGCGTACACTAGGTAAACCATATGGTAGGCTTGCTCGGTTTCATTCTTAACCCTTGGAGCAAACCTACATGGTTTAAAATATTTAGGAGCACGGCACATAGCTTGTCTTTCAATTGTTCATCTAATATGTGCCAAAGTCCAAATTGTAGATAATTTCTCCCGAATATCATTTTCGAAAATGATTCTCACATTCATGTGATGTCATCTTTCAAGTGGTATTTTTTATTCTAAAATCAATGTGCATATCTCCTACAAGTATTCCATACTTGTGTGCACAAATTTAGGGGGAGGTTACTCTATAAATTGGATGCTTTGAGACTAACACTTTTTCAAGCTAATAATGTGTGTAGCAGTCTCATTGCAAGGAAAATGGAGTCCCTGGAGTTAAGCATCATACTTCAAATATCCACCACCTATTACAAGTGGTATAAATCAAATTAGTTTCCACATGTAGTATTTCTAATCCGATATCATTATGTTAATTTCACTTTGATATTTATATGCTTTCTCCATCCATTATATAGATTAAACTCCCTTGAGCATTAATTTGCCAATTATACATAAACTACATTCTCCATCATATGTATGCATATATTTAGGGGGAGCTTAGTCTATGTAATGTGAGAGTTAAATTTTGTGACATATTCCACTCCACATACTAAGAGTCACAAAATTTGACCCTCCCTTGTGCTACTAATGTCTTCCTTTTCGGTGTTTGATTCCAAAGGGGGAGAATTTGTAGGACCAAAAGCAAGCCCGATCATAATAATTTACAAGTGGTATATAATTTATAAGTGGTAATGGTCCGAGAAAGGGAGGATAGTGGATTATGGATTAGTCTATGTAATGGGGAGAATTTGTAAGACCAAAAAGCAAGGCTTAAATCTATAATGCCACATGGGAACATTTGCAGGGGCAAGATAAGTTTCAAAAGATGTTTACATGTGGTACCTTTTAGCCTTACAAGTAGTATCTTTTACAAGTGGTATCTTTTCACATCATATAACCCTGCCCTTTGCATTGCATCCTAGCAAGTAGATAGTTTTTAAATTCCAAAATTTTTATTATTTGCTTGCTTTGGTCGTGTTGTCATCAATCACAAAAAACGGGGCATTTGTAAGAAAAATGGACCCTAGCCCCATTTACTTTGGATTTTGGTGTTTGATGACCAAAACAACCAAATTGGACTAATGAATTTGTAAGTGATTGTTTTGTAGTTCAATATGGTGCAAGACGTGACTTGGATGAAGGCAACGTAATGATCCGATGATCAACACCGTAAGAAAGACCCTAGAAGCATAAGAAAAGATCCAAGATATAAAGCAAAGTCCAAGCATAAAGATAGGAACCAAGCCGGATGCAAGATTGCGAAGAAACTGCTCAGCAGAGTGATCGGACGCAGTGACCGGACGCTGGAAGGTGATTGACCGGACACGTCTGATCAGTGCTCAGCAACAGCAGGCCTCAGCATCAGTGACCAGACGCTGAGGACTGAGAGGGACTGGATGCACCGATGGTACTGTTCCTCATCCCGACAACAGCTCAGCATTGACCGAACGCTGGCGGCAAATTGACCAAACACATGAACTGCAGCGTCCGATCGAGTACAGAGAGGTTCCAGAGCAGCGAAATTGTGACCGGACGCGTCTGGTGGCATATGATCGGACGCCATCAGTGTTCGATCAGTTGATCATGGGTCTAATAGTCGGGACGACCAGACGTGTCCGATCAGGACGACTTAAGCGTTCGGTCAGTAGCAGAAAAGCGGGATTTCATCCCCAACGACTACTTTCTCCATAGGGCTTATAAATAGACCCACCAACCGGCCATTTCATAAGAGTGGAGCTGAGGAAACATATCTAGGGTGTTGATACACCATTTTAGTGATCTCCACATGCATAGTGCTTAGTGATTCATTAGGTGATTAGCATAGGTGCTTTGCGAAGTGCTTTGGCTGATTAGACCACCGCTTATGCGGTTGCTCTAGGTTTAGGCCTAGTGTTTAGTGAGGTTTGCATACCTTTTTACCACTCGGTGCTTGCGCGCAGCATTGTTGTACATCGGAGGGGCTTGTAGTCTTGCGAGATCACACCAACCGTGTTTGTGGTGTGGCCGCCACCATGTACCAGAGGGAACAAGGACCGCGGCGTTTTGGCCGGAAGCTTGATAGTGAAGACGACGGGGAGCAGTCCGGGAGAGGCTTTGCCATGAGTTGCTTAACCGGAGACCCGCTTGCGCATGGGGAAGGCTCGGAGCTATCCACGGAGTTACCCGACTTGGAGCTTGGCCCTTGCGAAGGATTCCTTGTGAGGGGCTCCAAGGAGGACTAGGGAGAGGCTTGCGCACTTCTCGATACCTCGGTAAAAATACCGATGTCATCGACGGGAGTTTGCATATCTCTACCTTGCTCTTTAGCTTTCGTATTTACATTGTTTGCATTACTCCTTTTGCGGTAGAGATAACAACACATTAGCAAAACCGTAGTTGCACATTAGATAGTGTATCTTTTGCGTAGGTTTTGCTAAGGGTAGAAAAAGAGGCCATAGTTTAGAGTAGATATTTTAAGTTGCCTAATTCACCCCCCTCTTAGGTGTCACGGTCCCCTACACATGCGATCATTTTCATTGGCCTTCGTTAGTGAAGCCGAAAATTATTTTCTTGGAGCATTAGCATTCGATCAGTTTTATCAGCCTTTGTTAGCAAAGTTGGAAATTGAGATTTTTCTCAGTCTCAGCCTTCGATCAGTTTCATCAGCCTTCGCCAATGAAGCCGAAAATTGGATTATTTGTTTTGGAACATCATCCTTGGATCAGTTTCCTCAGCTTTCGTCGATGAAGCTGAAACTTGGGATTTATCTCAGAGCATCACCCTTCAATCAGTTTCATCAGCCTTTGTCAATGAAGCTAAATATTGAGATTTTTCTCATAGCCTCAGCCTATGATCAGTTTCATCAGCCTTCGATCAGTTTGGCCCGCATGATATTGGATAATTATTTTAAGAAGGCTTTGGATTGGACCTTTGGAAAACCTGACATGATATTTTGATATCTTCGCAAACTCATTTTAGTGCTCACGATTCTTGTCTCATTCGGTGGCGAATCTAGGATTTTAACTTTAGTAATGCCGCCAAAAAAAATTCATATACAATTTGGTAAATCCATTTTAGCAATTCAGTAACAATTGTAAATTTTACAACGTGATTTGGTATACATGCACTAAGTAACATGATAAGACTTAAATTCAAGGATTAAGTTGAAACCATCTACTAAATACAATATAAATAGTTCAAAAGCCACACTGATAGTTTAAATATAGCCATAAAAGAGTATCAGAGGCTTACAATACTATTTTTTCAGACTGTTTTATTCGACGCTTTCCAAGGAATATGAATGTCTTACTATATCTTCTTCATCAACCAGATCAATCACTGGTCTTTCACCTGATCAGGTGGAGGATTAGAAGGTTCAACCTGATCAAGTGGAGGATTAGAAGGTTCAACTGGCTATGAATGTTACCAAATAGCTATGAATGTAGAAAATAATTTTCTAAAAAACACGAAGAGCAAAGATTAAACTTTACCTAACCAAAATAGCGAATCAAGACAATAAGTCCTGACTGGCGCAATCGTATATTCTATAGACAGGACGTGAGAATTAGACAACGATCCTCTGATCCAACATTCATAGCATGGTAGAGGGTGGTAGGGCACCAGGGGCCACGGTCGGCCGGGGCGTCACAGACTCACCTGTCAAGCGGTGACGCACGTGTTCCTCTGTGGCTCCCCGTCTGATCGAGATTAGATTAGGAAATTCGAAGGGTTGTATACGGAGCGCACGTACCGGACGTTTGGACTTTGGAGAATTGGAGTTCCCTTGCCACATGGGCGCGTCAGTGCATCATATGGGCCTCCCGTCATCACGTGATGGTGTCCACGTATGCTTTTTCTTTTCTTTTTTTCTTTTTAACAAATACAGCGTATATACAATATAATAGTATATATACTACTGCTGGCCAGGTTTGTAGGGTATGCCAGTGCATACCCGGCATACCCTGTGGCTACGCCACTGGTCTCTTTGCAGCTGTGTTCTAATGACCTATAAGTTTAATGTCTCTCTTGGGTGTTTCTGGAGCCTGAGGAACACGAAACTAAACCAAGAGGAAATACTCTCTTGAGAAAGATTTCAAAACCTAAGTCGAAAGTGGTTAGTAACAGAGTCACGATATTCGACCACAACTTTTTTAGCAGAAAGAGGACCCTCTGTCACCCCAAGATGAATGCTCAGGGTACTAAACGACCTCCATGGCACAAAGCGTTTGAACTCGGCGAAGACCTAGGCAGTTCACAGGCAACGAGGTTTAAAATCAAATGCTCCAAAAAGCCACACACCCGACGACAGCCAAACCTACACGGTGAGTATTTCTCACCAGTTTTAAAGTCTCCCCAGCTTATAATGCCTAATGATTTTGCTATTGTGATTTATTTTGTCACATTCCTGTTTCACTACTGGATTCAGGCGCTTTGCTGAGTGCCTGCGGCACTCGGCAAAGCCCTAAATACACTCGGCAAAGGCTTTGCTTAGTGCCGCACTCGGCAAAGAGTAGTCGGCAAAGGTTTCTTTACCGAGTGCCACATATTGGGCACTCGGTAAAGCCTTTGCCGAGTGTCACCTCAGCACTCGGCAAAAAAAAATCCGACGTCAACTCTGACGGCCTCTTTGCCGAGTGCCACCTCAGCGGCACTCGGCAAAGAATTTTTTCCTTTTTTTTTGAAAATTCTTTGCCGAGTGCCATACTCTTGCACTCGGCAAAGAAATTTTTTCTTTTTTTAAAAAAAAAATCTTTGCCGAGTGCCATGGCTCTGGCACTCGGCAAAGCTGGGAAATTGGGCCTCTGCTACCCAGCTTTGCCGAGTGCCATGGTCACGGCACTCGGCAAAGCCCTCTTTGCCGAGTGTGGCACTCGGCAAAGAGGGAAAAATGCTATTTTTGGTTTTTTGCTTTCCATCAGCACAAACAAAGAAATCACATATATATCAATACACAGCACAGGATATATCACATACACATCCATATTCCATCACATACACATCCATAACCCATCACATACACATCCACCATCCATAATACATCACATACAAATCCATTATCCATAATCCATCACATACATTCGCATCATCCATGACAATATCCATCACAATATATATGTGTCTCTAGTAGTAGTCCAATATAAGGCTAAGTCTAACACAAGTCCATGCAACATGAAAAGAAACAAATAAACGGTACCTACTGCCAGCCTCCCCACCCGGAGTGTGAACTGCCACCTTGAGGAGGGCCAGTTGTCCACCCGGCCTGTGGAGAAGGGCCACCTTGAGGAGTCCGGTTCGAACCCGCCGACTGTTGCTGCACAAAGGAGAAGCGAATTCATGAGTATCTACAGGAGGACCGCACAAGCTAAAGGAATAAACAACCATATATACTCACCGGAGTCCCTACAGGAGGAGGAGGAGCCACAACTAGAGCGAGCAGCGACTGGGGCACGGCCACACCTGGCAAGGCCTGAAGGCTCGCCATGAAGCTGAACATGTCCTACAGCCTCTGCGCCTCGGCCGCCCTCTGGGCTTGTACAGCCTCCATCTCCAGCCGATGGGCCTCCGCCTGGGCCACCTGTTGGGCCTCCAACCTCCGCAAGTCGGCCTACAACATTCCACCCGCAATGTTTAAACAATGCAAAGGCAAGGTAGATGTGTAAAAGTAATGAACGATGAATAAAACAGTACTAACCTGGAGTTCTGCCATCTGCTGTTGTGAGCTCTGCTGCTGAGAGCGTATGGGGAGGGAGGAGCTCGTGCTCCTTGCTCAAATCTCGGCGAGGTTGGGAACAGAGGCGGAGTCGACTGTGTTGTCCGCAATCCAGTACCGGCCGTGCTGCTTCCCTCCTCCCATCCTCATCAGGAGGTCTATGTCCAGGGGCTGGGTGACCGGATCAAAGTCCTCCCCATGGCGCTCGCGGGCCGCTGAGGTGTACTCGCTAAGCTTGCTGTGGACGCTCGCGTTGGTGTACACCTCGGGCCCGTCCGCCGGGTTGTAGGTGGCTTCTGGGGCCGTCGCCTTGCCCTTGTGTGCCAGGGCGTACGCCATGAACTCGTTGCATTCCTAGCCTTGGTGCGCCTGGGACTACGAGGAAAACACAAAGATGATTACAAGTAATGAGAATTGAGCATTAGAATAAATAAATAAAGATGAAAACACAAAGAAGATTACCCATGTCTGGGCGTACGCGCTGAGGCTCCGGTTGCCTTGGTGGTGTGGCACCCCACCCATCTGCAGGTGGCTGTCCCGACAGATGTTGTGCTTCTCCGCCCACTCCTCCGAGAGCCATCTGTCCACAATGGCCTCCCAGCAGAGGCGGTGCCTGGCGCACCAATCAGGACATTGCTGCATGCCATCAAGTTATTGATATGTCAGAAGATGAAATGAAGCCTACCTATTCTTCATGGAAGGAGTCAATATTAATGTTTCGTACTTACCGAGAGGTACTGCTCCTTGGTGAGCGTCCTGGTCCTGGCATCAGCCTTCCTCACCACCTGACCAAGGACGTCAGCGCTGTAGTTGATGATGCACTGGAGCCGTGTCTCATGGTACAGGTCCGAGAGTCGGGACCTACAGACCTTGTCCTGCACTCGCGCCGCCCGGTCCTCAAACCCTTCGTCGCACCTGAAGAAGTCTTGCATACAGACATCATGTATCGTTTCATTATTTCAAGAACGACCAATGAATGCGTAGTATTGACTAATTTAGTGCGATGAAGACTCACCCAGAACTCGGCCTTGATCCGCGCCGCAACGGTGCCAAACTCGCTATCCTCGGCGGCGTAGAAGTGGTCCCACGTCCAGGGCAGTGAAGTCACCGAGGCGTAGGTGACCATGCTAGGGTAGTGCTGCCGAATCAGAAGGGCCAGGGTGCCATTGATGTGCCGGCCAGTTCCGGACACAACTTCCTAGTTGCTGCAAGAGTCATTAAGAAGAATTGTTAGTCTCCAGTTCGATTTTCAACATGTCATATGAAATAGTAGTGAAATAATACTTGTCGCCGCTGGGTCGAATCACCGAGCGCCGGTGAAGTGGGATCGGCTGCGCCGGGAGCTGCGAGGGCCCGCGCAAGTAGACTCCCAACGAGGTAGAGCCAGAGGCAGTGCAAGTGGAACCCCCTTCTGTCTCTATCGCCGCCTCCCCATGGTCCGACGAGTCAGAGGAAGTGCCACCCCCTCCTATGTGCAGGCCCACCGCCTAGTCATCCTCATCCACCGACGGGGTGGCAGCCGGCTACACCCTCATCCTCAGATGGCCGCGGGGGTGGCCGCTCCTCGTCCTCCTCGTCGGTGGCTCCAGTAAGGGGTCCTCCTCAGCGTGGGGTGGTGAGCGCTCCCTCATGTAGAGGGAGTTGACCCCCCGACGGGCCTACCTTCCGCCCGGCATTTTGTCGAGTGCCTGCAATTTCAAAGAGTAAACCAATTAGCACAGTTAAATTACAAGTACTTATAAAGAGATGCAAAATGAATGAAACATAATTGCAATAATAATAATAATAATAATAATAATATAGTATTACATGAATTAGAAATATTCTTCACGATTGGCAGCTGCTGGATCATAGGTGTCATCATCACTATCAATATTGTCGAGTAAATCGGGCTCATCTCCATCGTTGTCATCATTGTCATCGCCTAACTGTAATTGCTCAAGCATTTGTAAGTCCTTAGAATTTTGCACCTTTTCTCCGTCGTCCTCATCTCCATCGTCTTGATCAATGTCATTGTCTACTTCCATGCCCATCAGCGAAAACATGTCTATGTCAAACCTCCCTTCTAGCCCCTCTGGTTAATAGAACTTCCGTGTGTTTGGGTCAAAGTTGTAATCCTCATCATTTGGGATAGGTAGTTTACCGTGCGGCGATACCAACTGCACAAGGTACCAACCGATAAGATTGGGCTCTTTTTGGCATGCCCATGGGAGATAATAAACTTGCGTGGCCTGTTGAGCCACAATATAGACATCCTCTCCTTGATAGACAGAATCCTATCGAATTTTGACTTGTCCAATCTCAGGGGCTGTTCTCGTGACATTAGGATCGAACCAATGGCATTTGAATACGACTTGATTAGGAGCTTTGCAACACTCAAAATTGAGCTCGTATATTTCTTCTACTATGCCATAGTAGTCATGCTCATCAGTGCCGGGCGTACAAACTCCGGTATTCGTGGTTTTCCGATTGGGCTGACTCCGCTCATAGTTTCTTGTGTGAAAGCGATAGCCATTCACATCATAAACGGTGAATGACTTGACCTTGTAGGCGAAGCCTTTGGTGAGCCCTTTCAACTCAGCAACCATTTCCGCATCCTTGCGGGCCTGCAAGGTGAGGCCGAATAGATCGTTACATTACTCGCTCGTAGGAGCAAAGTGGGATGTCAAAGATTGAACGGGGTAAATTAGACGATACCTTCATATCGAACTAGGATATGAAATTGGGCACACCATCTTTGAGAAGACTATCTTCTTCTTGAGGGGAAGGAGCCCAATTCCCTCTCTAGTATTTATTCAGAAATTCCCTGAAAAAACAAGAGATAAGGGGGTTCGATAGATGGAGGATAGTGACAAGGGTGTATGTAACAAGCTCATTGAGAACTTACTGCACATAAGGCTTCACTTCGTCAAGGTTCAACAACACATACAGCATGATAGTGCGCCACTCATCATGCCGCAAGGTCTTGGTGCCCGATGCGCTTGCCTTTCCGAGTTGCCCTTTGAAAAGGCTGAGGTTCGATGAACTCTCGTCCGCGTTGTAACGAGGGGGACGATTGTGCACGCTGGGAAGGCCATCCTTATAGTATGCTATTGTGAAGTTTGACACCTCTAGAATGAATGCCTCTGCCACAGAAGCCTCAATTTTGGCTTTATTTCTACACTTTTTCTGAAGAATCTTTAGACATCTCTCAATTGTATAGCACCAACGGGCCTGCACGGGCCCCCCCATTCGTGCCTCATATGGTAGGTGCAAAATCAGATGCTGCATCGCCAGGAAGAAGCTGGGTGGGAAGATCTTCTCCAACTTGCAGAGCAACATAGGTGCCACTTTCTCCAAGTCATCAATCACGTCCTGAGATAACTCCTTGGCACAAAGCTAGCGGAAGAAATAGCTCAACTCTGCCAGCACACGCCACACATGCTCAGGGACGTATCCCCGAGTCATCGCAGGAAGGAGCCGCTCAATCCATGTGGTAGTCATGACTCTTCATCCCTAAGACTCGCATAGTGGACAAGTTCACTCCCCTACTCAAATTCACCGCATGCCCATCAGAGAACATTAACGTCTGGATCCACTGCAGTACTTCCTTCCTTTGGTCCTTTTTCAAGACGAAATCGACCGGAGTCCTTCTCCATTTCTTGCCGGGTGTGGGAGGCTTCATCACTTGCTTTGGCCTATCGCACATCGTTGCCAGGTCCAGTCTAGCCTTAACGTTGTCCTTTGACTTATCAGGAATGTCCATGAGTGTTGCAAAAAGCGCCTCGGCGATATTCTTTTCTGTGTGCATTACATCAATGTTGTGTGGAAGAAGAAGGTCATTGAAATAGGGGAGCCTAGTCAAGCTCGATTTATGAGTCCACTGGTGTTTCTCACCATATCCAATAAAACCACCTTTCTCTTTATCATCTTTGAGAGCCTCTATCTCAGCACGGACCTCGGCACCAGTCATCATCTGAGGTGCAGGGTCGGTGACTTGAACCCCTTTCCTGAAGTTCTTGACGGCTCGGCTGAATGGATGGTCAAGAGGGAGGAATTGACGATGTTGGTCAAACGAAGAAAACTTGCCACCCCTCTTCAGCCAAGTGAACCTCATAGCTGTCTTGCATAATGGGCATGGGAACTTCCCGTGAACACACCACGTGCAGAATATGCCATACGCTAGGAAGTCATGCAGGGAGTAGTGGTACCACACATGCATTGTGAAGTTCTTCTTTGTAGCTCGGTCGTATGTCAGTACCCCCTTTTCCCAAGCAAGGATCAATTCATCAATGAGAGGCTCCATGAACAAACCCATCTTGTTCCCTGGGTGTCCAGGAATTATCAGTGACAAGAATACGTTCTTGGGTTGAAACATGACGCCGGAGGGGAGATTGAGGGGGATCACGAACATGGGCCAACAAGTGTACGGGGCCGCCAGCAATCCATAGGGGTTGAACCCATCTGTTGCCAGCGCTACATGTAAATTCCGAGCCTCCTCAGCTTTACCATGATGTATGCCATCGAAATGGGTCCATGCATCGCCATCCGATGGGTGTACCATCTTGTTAGCATTGTATCTTTTGCCATGTTTGTGTCATGTCATCTGTTTCGCGGACTCCTCTGTCACGTACAACCGTTGGATCCTTGGTATGACAGGAAGGTACCGTAGGACCTTCGCGGGGATACCAAGCTGTTCCTTCTTGCCATCACTAGTGTCGACCTCCAGATACCTATAGGATTTGCACTTTGGATAGTGCGTTGCTTTCTCGTGATCTTTCCTAAATAGGACGCAACTATTCGGACAAGCATGGATGTGCTCATATGACATCTTAAGGGCATGAAGAAGTTTCTGTGACTCGTACAAGTTCTTTGATAGAATGTGACCCTCCGGAAGCAGGGATCCAACAACTGCCAACATACCATCGAAGTTGTCTCGACTCATGCTACACTGCGACTTGAACGCCATTAGGCGTCCAATGGCATCCAGTTGCGAAACCATTGTCTTTTCGTGAAGGGGCTTCTGTGCCGAAGACAACATATCGTAGTACGCCTTTGCGGATTCCTATGGCTCGTCCTCTAATCCTTCACCGAACCGTGCCACCTGAAAGTCATCCATCCAGTCTGCTACCCCGGCATCTCCATCAAAAGCCTCGAGGCGTGGTCTCACCACCTCCTCTCTAATACGATCGGCTTCACCATGGTGGATCTAGCAGGTATAGTTTGGCGTGAATCCATACTTGCAAAGATCTTCCCCCATGTTCTTCCTATTCTTTCTTACACGGTTGTCACATTTGCTGTAGGGACACAGTATCCGACTCGACCCTCTAGCAGCCTCGCCAAATGAATGCTCCAAGAAAGCATTAGTCTTAGTCATCCATTCTGGGGTCATACTTGCGTGGCCCGTGTACATCCAATCATGGTTCTCCATCCTCTGGCATATACATATGTAAGCGAGTAATATAACCAGCAATTGCATCTGCACGGCGTTCCTACCATCTAATAGGTGAGGATAGGCCCTAATCCCACCCGCGGATGCGTAGATGAGGTCAGTTTCAATGCTCCGCTCCTATCCGAGATAGAATTTTGGTAGCACCCCCCCGCTGTTCTCCCAATACACGTCCTGCAAGGGAGAGTGTGTATTCGGAGAACAACAGGGAGGTGATGCCAAAAGTCTGTCTCGGACCGGAGCGAACCATGGAAACTAACCTCATCTACGCATCCGCGGGCTGTCCAAAATACGTGGACAATCCAAAAGAGATACGGTCATAGATATGCAAAGATCTGCATACCTCCGACCGTATCTCTTTCGAATGGGAGACGCCTAACTGGGCTACGTGACCATATAAAACATGCATGCAAAGGAGGAGGGGGTTATACCTAGGGTGGCGGTGGAGTCAGGCTAGCGGGGTAGTGGCGTGTTGGTGCAGTGGCGAGGCGATGCGGTGCAGGCAGACCAGCAGCGCCGACGAAGACGATCGGGGTCGCCGAGTCCCTCCCACGGGTCCTTCTCCTACATAAAAAGGCAATAGGTTAGAATCCATTGAAAATTTCGGCAGCACCTCCCCTGCACGGGGAGGTTTCCAAAACCTGCAAGAAACGTAGGCGCGATGGCCAACAACCACATATATACCAAACATAGGCACGAAGGCCATCAAACATATATATACCAAGACGAGCCATGTACTTTAGTTCTCTTTCCATGCAGATGAAAGTATCGAAGTAGTACAACAACAAGTACTACTACCACTACAACTACTACTAACACTAACACTACTACTACTAACACTACTACTATCACTACTTACTACTAACAATACTACTAACACTACTAACTACTAACTACTACTACTTACTAACTACTGCTAACACTACTAAGTACTACTACTAACTTCTACAGGTGTAGGGCATACCTTCGTGACGAGAATGGCAACTACGAGGGTCGGCGACGACGGCGGGGACGACCGCAGTGGCGTGAGGGTCGACGGGCCTAGGCCGGCACCTTCCTTCTCCTCTCCTTCTCCTTCTCCTCCTCTCTTCTCCCCTCCTCCTCTCTTCTCCCCTTCTCCTCTCTTCTCCCCTGTCTCCTCCTCCTCTTTTATCCAGTGGCGCGGTGCCTGGGGCGGAGGCCACGGGGGCCCGCGCGGGGAGGCGCGGTGGCCGGGGCGGGGAGGCGCGGCGGCCGGGACGGGCGCCGCGGTGCGGCGGCGGCGGCTGAGGGAGAGAGAGGTGAGAGGGAGAGAGAAATGAGAGAAAGAGAGAGAGAGCGCGCCGGCCGGGCACGGGTGAAGGGAAAGGGCGGCTTTGCCGAGTGCCAGATCGGCGGCACTTGGCAAAGTCAATTTTCTTCGCCGAGTGTCGTGATCTGGCACTCGGCGAAGTTTTAAAAAAAATTCAGCAGCTCTTTGCCGAGTGCCACCTGGGCGGCACTCGGCAAAATAATTATTTTTGGTTTTTTGCCACCAATTTTTTTTGAAGATTTAGTACACTACCACAAACAACATGTTTAAATTTGGGACATTTTCATTGCCTTTTGGCATATTTCTATAGTTTATTTTGTTTGGTTGAATTTTTCCAGAAAATATAAGTTTGAACTGTAGGTGCATCGAATAATGGATTACACTCGTTCAAAAAATGTTATCCTTGTTTCTTAGTGTAAATTTAGGCTAAATCTAGGAACTGTCTCGAAATTTCGATCAACGTGCTCACGGGGCAACGCCGCCAACTTGCGTGGGAGTGGTTTTTTAATTGTATAAAATGCGAACGAATTCTTAAAATCATGAAACTTGTCGAGTTGTCGCCGTATCGTATGCGTATGCCGTGGAAAAAATTGGAAAAAGTTTCGAGCACGTTGTCACGTACGATGCTCACCAATCACATGTGGAGATGTCCTGGTTTGTGAGCATCGTACGTGACAACGTGCTCGAAACTTTTTAAAAAATTTTCCACGACATACGCATACGATACGGCGACAACTCGACAAGTTTCATGATTTTTGGAATTCGTTCGCATTTTATACAATTAAAAAACCACCCCCACGCAAGTTGGCGGCGTTGCCCCGTGAGCACGTTGATCGAAATTTCGAGACAGTTATTGGATTTAGCCTAAATTTACACTAAGAAACAAGGATAATATTTTTTGAACGAATATAATCCATTATTCGATGCACCTGCAGTTCAAACTTACATTTTCTGGAAAAATTCAACAAAACAAAATAAACAATA
>NC_089597.1:113503710-113656295 GCF_019320115.1 Miscanthus floridulus | reverse complement strand
GCCAATGAAAATGATCGCATGTGTAGGGGACCGTGACACCTAAGAGGGGGGTGAATTAGGCAACTTAAAATATCTACTCTAAACTATGGCCTCTTTTTCTACCCTTAGCAAAACCTACGCAAAGATACACTATCTAATGTTGCCAACTACGGTTTTGCTAATGTGTTGTTATCTCTACCGCAAAAGGAGTAATGCAAACATGTAAATACGAAAGCCTAAAGAGCAAGGTAGAGATATGCAAACTCCCGTCGATGACATCGGTATTTTTACCGAGGTATCGAGAAAGTGCGCAAGCCTCTCCCTAGTCCTCCTTGGAGCCCCTCACAAGGAATCCTTCGCAAGGGCCAGCTCCAAGTCGGGTAACTCCGTGGATAGCTCCGAGCCTTCCCCATGCGCAAGCGGGTCTCCGGTTAAGCAACTCATGGCAAAGCCTCTCCCGGACTGCTCCCCGTCGTCTTCACTATCAAGCTTCCGGCCAAAACGCCGCGGTCCTTGTTCCCTCTGGTACATGGTGGCGGCCACACCACAAACACGGTTGGTGTGATCTCGCAAGACTACAAGCCCCTCCGATGTACAACAATGCTGCGCGCAAGCACCGAGTGGTAAAAAGGTATGCAAACCTCACTAAACACTAGGCCTAAACCTAGAGCAACCGCATAAGCGGTGGTCTAATCAGCCAAAGCACTTCGCAAAGCACCTATGCTAATCACCTAATGAATCACTAAGCACTATGCATGTGGAGATCACTAAAATGGTGTATCAACACCCTAGATATGTTTCCTCAGCTCCCACTCTTATGAAATGGCCGGTTGGTGGGTCTATTTATAAGCCCTATGGAGAAGTAGTCGTTGGGGATGAAATCCCGCTTTTCTGCTACTGACCGAACGCTTAAGTCGTCCTGATCGGACACGTCTGGTCGTCCCGACTATTTAGACCCATGATCAACTGATCGAACACTGATGGCGTCCGATCATATGCCAACCAGACGCGTCCGGTCACAATTTCGCTGCTCTGGAACCTCTCTGTACTCGATCGGACGCTGCAGTTTCATGTGTTTGGTCAATTTGCCGCCAGCGTTCGGTCAATGCTGAGCTGTTGTCGGGATTGAGGAACAGTACCATCGGTGCATCCAGTCCCTCTCAGTCCTCAGCGTCTGGTCACTGATGCTGAGGCCTGCTGTTGCTGAGCACTGATCAGACGTGTCCGGTCAATCACCTTCCAGCGTCCGGTCACTGCGTCCGATCACTCTGCTGAGCAGTTTCTTCGCCAATCTTGCATCCGGCTGGTTTCCTATCTTTATGCTTGGACCTTTGCTTTATATCTTGGATCTTTTCTTATGCTTCTAGGGTCTTTCTTACGGTGTTGATCATCGGATCATTACGTTGCCTTCATCCAAGTCACGTCTTGCACCATATTGAACTACAAAACAATCACTTACAAATTCATTAGTCCAATTTGGTTGTTTTGGTCATCAAACACCAAAATCCAAAGTAAATGGGGCTAGGGTCCATTTTTCTTACAAATGCCCCGTTTTTTGTGATTGATGACAACACGACCAAAGCAAGCAAATAATAAAATTTTGGAATTTAAAAACTATCTACTTGCTAGGATGCAATGCAAAGGGCTAGGGGTTATATGATGTGAAAGATACCACTTGTAAAAGATACTACTTGTAAGGCTAAAAGGTACCACATGTAAACATCTTTTGAAAACTTATCTTGCCCCTGCAACTGTTCCCATGTGGCATTATAGATTTAAGCCTTGCTTTTTTGGTCTTACAAAATTCTCCCCATTACATAGACTAATCCATAATCCACTATCCTCCCTTTCTCGGACCATTACCACTTATAAATTATATACCACTTGTAAATATTATTGATCGGGCTTGCTTTTGGTCCTACAAATTCTCCCCCTTTGGAATCAAACACCGAAAAGGAAGACATTAGTAGCACAAGGGAGGGTCAAATTTTATGACTCTTAGTATGTGGAGTGGAATATGTCACAAATTTAACTCTCACATTACATAGACTAAGCTCCCCCTAAATATATGCATACATATGATGGAGAATGTAGTTTATGTATAATTGGCAAATTAATGCTCAAGGGAGTTTAATCTATATAATGGATGGAGAATAGAAGCATATAAATATCAAAGTGAAATTAACATAATGATATCGGATTAGAAATACTACATGTGGAAACTAATTTGATTTATACCACTTGTAATAGGTGGTGGATATTTGAAGTATGATGCTTAACTCCAGGGACTCCATTTCCTTGCAATGAGACTGCTACACACATTATTAGCTTGAAAAAGTGTTAGTCTCAAAGCATCCAATTTATAGAGTAACCTCCCCTAAATTTGTGCACACAAGTATGGAATACTTGTAGGAGATATGCACATTGATTTAGAATAAAAAATACCACTGAAAGATGACATCACATGAATGTGAGAATCATTTTCGAAAATGATATTCGGGAGAAATTATCTACAATTGGGACTTTGGCACATATTAGATGAACAATTGAAAGACAAGCTATGTGCCGTGCTCCTAAATATTTTAAACCATGTAGGTTTGCTCCAAGGGTTAAGAATGAAACCGAGCAAGCCTACCATATGGTTTACCTAGTGTACGCATGACAAATGATATAAGCATGCAAATGCAAACCTAGGGCATGAAAGGAACTAGATGCTAATTGAGATTGCAAGAATTAAATCTTAATACTACTTGTAGGAAATACCAATTGAAATAATTACATCTAGTTACCTAACATGGGAAGGGGTATTTGGGTCCATAGTATTCACTAACCCACTTGGCAATTTACATGATCCAATGTGATGCACCCTATGAAATGCACTCATACTTTGCCAAGTCTCCAAATTCCCTGAAAGTTCATTGGACTTCTCATTTCCCTTTCGGGATCCAAACCTTCTTGGTGCTCTTCATGTTGGAAATGATCTCCTTTGGCCCCCAAAAGCGTTTGACCCCATTGTGGCTTGCTTGTTCACCTTGATGGCCACCACCTTGTCATTTTTCTTCTTCTTTAATAAGTATGGTGTGGAGGCCTTCTTGTCCACCTTGTTGGTGTAGGTGTTGGAGAGCTTGCTTGTTTGCTTTTTTTCTCTTTCTTCTTTGCTCCTCCCCTCATTCTTCACCTTACACTCATAGGACTTGTGGCCTTCCTTGTGGCACACGTAGCAAACCATGTTTGTCCTTCATCAAGCTTCTTCACTCCCTTGACGGTGTTATCTTGATAAAGTTGGGCTTGCTTCGTCTTGCCTTTCACTTGAGTCAAGTCCTTGGTGAGGCGAGCCACTTCTTGCTTGAGTTGCTCATTCTCCATTGCAACCTCTTATGTGCATGTATCTACAACAACTTTCTCAACACAAACTTGGTTGCACACAAGGGTGAGTCTAAACATAAATCAATGCAAGAAGTATAAGCACCCTTTTTAGGCTATTAAAAATTGAACCTTTTTTAGATGCCTTGGTGGGGTTGTACCGATGGCTTCAAGATTGGCAAACTTTATTAGTTAGCTCATCATAATGTTTGCACATGGTTTCCATTTTAGCAAGCAAACTTTTATAAGCATCTTGTGAGCTAGCTAACTTTTCTTTTAATTTTTCATTTTTCTTTACAAGTGCTCATCATTGATTGTGCATGCATTTGATTGTTGCACTAGCCTCAAATTGCTCAATTTTAGTAGATAGTTCAATATTAAGATTAGCAAAAGTTTCATATTGTTCAAGCAAGGTTTTATATGCTTCCTTGTGAAACTATCTAGCTTTTTTTTTAATTTTTTCAAGCTTCTTTTGTTGACTAGTGCAAACTTTAGCATAGTTAAGATTTTTGTTGCACAATTTCATCACAAGAAGGTATTTCATTCATCACTATCACTATCACTATCATTGTCACTATCACTAGGGATAGACTCTTTGTTACCTCATGCCATAAGGCACACACGTGAAGTGCTTGATGAATGAGTGCTTGTTGCCCTCGCCTCTTGTGATGGTCTTCTTCTACACTTGAAGAATCATCCCATGATCTTATTGATGTGAGGGCTTTATTTTTGCATGCCTTCTTCTTTGTCTTGGGTGTGGGCTTGTTTTGGACAAACTTCCACAAAGTGCCCCAACTCACCGCATCCATAGCATCCTCTCTTTCTTTGCTGATTTCTTTGATTGGTGAAAATGAGATCTTGAATTTGGATGGGCACACCCTTCACATTGAGCCTTTGGATCATCTTCTCCCACCTTGTTGATAAGTTTGATTGATTCTTCATCAAGGTCGGAGGTGGAGGAGGAAGATTGATCATCATCACTTGATTCATCATCATCATCATCTTCTTCTTCTTCATCTTCATTTGAGGAGCTTGAGCTTGAGCTTGTCTCAACTTTCTTGCCCTTCATCTTCTTTTTCTCTCTACATGTGAGAGCTTTGCATTTGCTTGATGAAGAGGCTTCTTCTTGACCCACCTTGCATGACATTTCAAATGTCACTATCTTGTCAATAAACTATGGCCGGGGTCATGGTGCTCAAGTCCTCCATGTTGTGAAGGATGGTGATGATGCTTGCATATTTCTTTTGTGGTAGCACAGAGATGATCTTCCTCATGATGTCCACATCATCTAGCTTGGTTAACCCTATTGAATGGAAGCTCATTGATAATTAGATTCAAATGAGAATACATATCACGAACAAGCTCATCATCATTCATTTCAAATGACTCATAATTTTACTTAGCTAGACAATGTTTTTGCTCACGGAAATTAGATGTGCCGTCATGGAGCTCTTGGAGTTTTAACCAAATGTCATGTACCATATTTAAAGTGAACACTTGGTTAAACACATCCATGCTAAAGATTCAAATAAGCAATTCTTAGCTCTAGCATTGAAATGAATTTCTTTTTCTTCACTCTTAGTGGGTTTATCGGGATTCTCAATGGGTTTCATCCTATCACGAGTGACTCTCCAAACACCCAAATCAACCGCCTCAATATAACAAGCCATTCTAGCTTTATAATAGGGGAAGTTAGTGCCATTAAAGTGCGGAGGGCCTAGAGGTATCCATCCCAACCACTCTAAATAGCGTCGGCTCAACAGCGGTGAAGCCAAAGGGTCTAAATTGAGCCAACCGGCTCTGATACCACTTGTAGGGGACTGTGACACCTAAGAGGGTGGTGATGAATTAGGCAACTTAAAATACCAACTCTAAACTATGGCCTCTTTTTCTACCCTTAGCAAAATCTATACAAAAGATACACTATCTAATGTGCAACTACGGTTTTACTAGTATGTTGCTATCTCTACCGCAAACGGAGTAATGCAAACAATGTAAATGCAGAAGCTAAAGAGCAAGGTAGAGGTATGCAAACTCCCATCGATGACTCCAGTATTTTTACCGAGGTATCGAGAAGCGCGCAAGCTTTCTCCTAGTCCTCGTTTGAGCCCCTCGCAAGGAATCCCTCGCAAGGGCCAGCCTCCCGATTGGGTAACTCCGTAGATAGCTCCGGGCCTTCCCCACGTGCAAGCGGGTCTTCGGTTAAGCCACTCATGGAAAAGCCTCTACCGGACCGCTCCCCGCCGTCTTCACTATCAAGTTTCCGATCGAAACGCCGCGGGCCTTGTTCCCTCCGGTACACGATGGCGGCCACACCACAAACATGGTTGGTGTGATCTCACAAGACTATAAGCCCCTCCGATGTACAACAATGGTGCGCGTAAGCACACCGAGTGGTAAGAGGTATGCAAACTTAACTAAACACTAGGCCTAAACCTAGTGCAAGCATATAAGCGGTGGTCTAATCAACCTAAGCACTTCGCAAAGCACCTATGCTAATCACCTAATGAATCACTAAGCACTATGCATGTGGAGATCACCAAAACGGTGTATCAACACCCCAGATATGTTTTCTCAGCTCCACTCTTGTGAAATGGCCAGTTGAGGGGGTCTATTTATAAGCCCCAGGGAGAAAGTAGCCGTTGGGGATGAAATCCCGCTTTTCTGCTACTGACCGGATGCTCAGGTCGTCCTGGTTGGACGCGTCCGATCGTCCTGACCGTTAGAGCCGCGATCAACTAATCGGATGCTGATGGCGTCCGGTCACATGCCACCGGACGCGTCTGGTCATAATTTCGCCGCTCTGGACCTCTATGTACTCGATCGGACGGTACAGTTCCTGCGTCCGGTCGATTTGCCGCCGGCGTCCAATCAATGCTGAGCTATTGTCGGGATGATGAACAGTACCATCGATGCGCCCGGTCCCTCTCAGTCCTCAGCGTCCGATCACTGCTGCCGATGCCTGCTATTGCCGAGCACTGGTCGGACGCGTCCGGTCGATCACCTTCCAGTGTCCAGTCACTCTGGCGAGCAGTTTCTTCGCGATCTTGCGTCCGGCTTGGTTCCTATCTTCGTGCTTAGACTTTGCTTGATATCTTGGATCTTCTCTTGTGCTTCTAGGGTATTGCTTATGGTATTGAACATTGGATTATCACGTCGCCTTCGTCCAAGTCACGTCTTGCACCCTATTGAACTATACAACAATCACTTGCAAATTCATTAGTCCAATTTAGTTGTGTTGGTCATCAAACACCAATCCAAAGTAAATGGGCCTAGGGTCCATTTTCCTTACAGCAGGCTGATGTCCCAACTCAGGAAGAAGACCCGAGTTTCCAGGCTTCACAGCTTCTAGTTATCTCAGTGATGGTGACATTTCTGCAGCTCGAGGGTTTGCTAACATCCAAAGGTGCGCTGGGTTGTCGAAGGTTGATTGTTCAAGACCTAGCCTTCGCATTTCTGGCCTTGTTAGTGGAAACCTGTGCATGTCAAGTACAAAGAAAAAACTGTCAAATCTGTCAACGCAGAAGCTCCCGCGTCGTCTTGGGCTCCTAGTGTCGTTTCTCGATGCAGAGGCTCCCACGTTGGATGTTGGTGTAGAGGCTCCCGCACCGTCTCGCGGTGCGAAGGCTTCCAGGTCGGCTGTTGGTGCAGAGGCACTACAAGACATGTGTGGTTTTTTGACATTCTATTTATGTCAAAATATATGGAATTAATGTCACAACTTAAGATTTATGACATCCAGTTGACAAAAAATTGAACGTCAAAAAACCAGCGTCACAACTTGATTATGTGACGTTCGTATATTTTATGTCACAAGGTTATGACATTGGTTTTTTTGTCACAAGTCCTTTGCTATGCCATATAGGCAGCTGACATGGCGCTGACGTGGCAAGACAAAAGAATGTCATAAAACTAAAATAAGGCATGTTAAGGCCCATGTGGTTGGTAGGCTTATAGCAGGCCAGAAAAAAAAACAGCCCACTTATTTTGTAGTTTTCAGCCCATTGAGCTTTTTAATACTGATATTTTCAGCCCATTTATTTCATAACAATGGGCCAACGCAAATTTTGTAGCCCAGCCCACATAGGCCACACGGCAGATTAACAGCCCACGCAATTTTTTCTACCCATTTTTGTAGCCCACTTCAATATACACAGCATAAAGATTAGCCCAGCCTATTCAACAACACATAGAGGCCCAAATGAATTTATGAACATATCAAATCAACTAGTTTAAATACATTGATTTCCATAAACAATCAGATTATATAATGAACAAACTAGTAAGAAATCAATGACAATAAACTATTAGCCCAATCTCTATAATAAACAACCGTGCTAACTTCCATCATTTGTAGCATACTATGAACCATCAGTCCAGCTCAGAGCCTGTCAGCCTCACACATGAAGGCCTTTGTTGCTTTCCGGGCTAAAAGAGCCAAAGCTCCATTGACTTCACTTTGTAAACCTACAATAGGGAGATGATCGTTAGCTGCATATATAAATATTTGGACAAATTTATTCAGCAATAAATGAAACAGATGCTATGCTAATCTGAGCTAACAAATTGTGCTGCAATAAACATCAACCTCCAGGGTACTAACATATGGAAAACAACGTAAAGGATACACCATTTGTAGTTTCATATCACATAAAATAATGGACAAGATCTATAACATTCTAGGGTAATAATGTGGCCATCATATTAAAAAAACAAATCCAGACTCAAATATTTTTCAGAACTAATATATGGTAAAGAAAATTTGGATTATCTCAGAAACATTCACGGCTGATAGTGCAACCCCATATGCAGAGTTAGTAAACAAAATCGATCAACCAAAACTGTCTTTATTCAGAAAACTTGTGAACTAAGAGGGCTGCTACATCTCACACAGTGACACAGGTATGAATGAACATCAGAAAACTTGTGAACTGCATTCAAGAGGGCTGCTACATCTCACACAGGAATGAATGAACAATTTTAATTAGCATAGACTTATCAATTATTGCTAAAGTTTTTTTTAAATAATAGTACACAGAAAAGTTAGCTATTTGGTAACACAGTTATTCTATTAGAGAAGCTAGCTATTCACATGCCAATCAAAGTTGCATTCAGGCTTATGCCCCGGCGCCAAATAAATAACTTCAGCAAACATAATATTTTGTATAGCTGTACTGTTATATACGGCAAGATGGACTTATAGCACATACTGCAATTTAGTACCATATTATTTAAGAAAGCAAGATGACCAATCAACATTACAAAAGGATATTCCAACAAAAATGTGCCATGCCGTCACGGAGATTGGGGAAATCAGGAGCACCTGCTTACTTGGCTGCTTCTCCCGTTTGGCTGCTTGAAAGGGCAGCGTTAGGCACAGGAACAGCACGCTGCCACGGCCCACAGCTCAGCCTCGAGGCGTTTTCACCGGTCTGGACCCCAATCCAAGAGGCAGCGGTAGCCGAAGCCTGCAGCATCTGGTGTTAACACAAAAAATAGACAGGCAGACGGATCGACGGACAACAGGAAGCGAGGCGGTGGACCTTCAGTGAGATGGCGCACTAGACGGCGAGTCAGGGGAGGAGCATGGTTGCTTGCATGCCTCCGTGAACTCCATCCCCTTTTTCCCCTCTCAGATCCGAGAACGAGCTTCGCCGCAGTGGATTTCCACAGGTCACGCCAGGCTGCGCATGAGACCACGCGAGAACGGCTACACCAAGCCTTGCGGCGGACTGCCGGGTAAGAACACGTCGGGCCTGGCGCGTACCACGGCAGTGATCTCACGTACTCCTCTGAGGACGGTGGCCGCAACACCGCGCCGGCCTGAGCTTGACGAGGAGCGGAGAGGAGGCCGGCCCCGGCAACGGGACTTGGCCAGAGACGACCGAAGGCCGGCCATGGCGCCTTGCAGCCTCCCCAAGCCAGAGGCGATTGGAGAAGGCACGATCTACGACCTCCATGGCCGGATCTATGTCGGCGCAATGCAGATCGCCGGCGGCGGCGGCATGCTACGGCGGCTGCTCGAGACACTGGGAGACTGGTGGGTGGTGGTTAGGGTTCTCAGACTCCTGAAGCGTGGGGTGGAGGAGGAGCGCCTGAGGGAGTGCAGCGGCTACGGAGAATAGAGAAATGAGAGGGAACGGTTAGGGTTCTCGACTTTTATTCCTAGCCTGATGCATCTTGACCATCGGTTTTCATCCAACAGCATAGGAGCGCGAGTGACAGCGGGCTAAGTGAGAAAGGCCCACGTAAGCGTGATTTACTGGAACAAAAGGCCCAAGGGCCATAGCAGTACACCTATAATTTTTTTTGTTTATCTTTAGTGCAAAATATGTCTAAATTTTAATAAATATGGTATATATAAACCTTATGTGCCCTAACATAATTTTTATATTGACTAGGCTACAGAAGTAGTGTTACCTAGGATTTCCGAACATTTTGAAAATGGTTTGCTATTTTCAAAGGTTTAAGTCACTTTTCTGCGTGACAGTACGAAGTAATTATAGGTTGAATTGTGGCTACTGGCGAAACGAGCCAAAATGGAACCAAATTTTTATACTTGGTCTCATATGACACAATAAACCAATTTTGATAGAGGTATATGGAAAATTATATTATTTTACAGGGCTAACTCAACCTCCTTTCTCTAGTTTTGCACAAAATAAATGTAATAATTGACAAAATCGATTAGAAAAGTATAAGATTTTGTGTGGTGCTATACTTTGGGTCTATGCTTGCAAAAAAAATTCAAACCATTTCGACATAGTCGGAATATACATGGTTCACAAATGGATGTGTCGTTTCATGGAACCCTGACTAAAACTCTAAAGTTTCCTGTATTTCAGTGTCGTATGTGCTTCAAACTTTTTTTCAACCTTGTACGTAACATAAGTTAAGGAAACACTATGTTTCAGATTTTTCGGAGATGGTTTGCCATTTTCTACTGTTTAAATGAATTTCAACATGACCCTACGAAGTAATTAGTGGTTGAACTGAGGCTACCTCCGAAACAATCCAAAATGGTACCAAATTTTTATACTTGATCTAATATGGCCTAATGAACCATTTTTTATGGAGGTACATGGCAAATTATATTATTTTGAAGGTGTAGTTCAACCTACTTTCTCGAGTTTAGCACAAAATAAATGTAATAAATACCAAAATTGATCAAAAAATCTAATATTTTTGTGTGGAGCCATAATCTGGGTCTACATGCTTTCACAAAAAAATTCGAGGCATTTCGACATAGTCGGAATATGCATGGTTCACAAAAAGAATGTGTCATTGCACGAGCATTTTGATGTTGTAAGCGCTCCAAACTTTTTCTCAACCTTTTATGTACCAAAAGTAATTCCAACTTAAACTACATGCCATATCAAACAATGTGAAAGCTACGTCCATTTATGAACAATGTACATTATCACTGTGGTTTGCTATTTTCTCCTCTGGGGTCGTGAGTTCGAAACTTGATACCTTCAGTTTTTTGTTTAAAATTTCCGCGGTAATATTATATAAAAAGAATTTGTAGAGCCCGTCGTAAAGACATGTACGTAGTTTAGTTGTCAGAGTTCCAGGTTCGAACGCCGCTCGTGGCAATCTTTTTTGGTTGGGCAACAATTAGTGGCGGAGCCAGGATTTCACAGCTGGGTAGTAAATGTGCAATAGTAATAATCAAAGTACAAGATCTGAACACAGTAGTATAGTGCCATTGTCTATAATAATTAAGAAAGATTACGAAACATCAAAAGCTCAAAACTACTAAAATTGAACTCTACGATACTCTTTTTGGAATTCATTAATGATATCATCATCTTTCACTTGACTGAAGAATTCTCTCTCAATAAATATGACCAAGCAATTGTTCAAAATATTCATCACCCATTTTATTCATTTGCTTGTTCTTTACATAATTCATGGTGGAAAACACTCTCCCAACACTAGCAGTGGCTATAGGAAGAATTAGCAGCAACTTAAGAAGCTTGTAGACAACATAATATTGCTCATATCTTTTTGTGCTAACAAGATCTCTACGCACCTAAGAAATGTACACATTGAGCTGATATGCAAGTTGGGAAACTGGGAGCAGCGGCCAAGAAAACGATGCGACCCTTTTTTGTTTGGTGGGTTGCTCGCTGCTTTCCTGTCTGTTGGGCTATGGGGCTTTGGTCCAGTCGGCCAGATTTGCAAATGTAGCAAATATACAAGCGTATACATGTATGTGTATTTGTGTTTGTTTGCAGAATCTTGGGTATTCCATGGCATACAGGGGAATACCCCTGGCGCGCCCATGGCAACAATAGAGAACTAGATCAATTTATCTCTTAGAAATTTACAACTCATGTCACATCAAAGTCTGCACTCTGCAGCACATCATAAAAAAATATTGGTATCCAACTTTGCAGCAAGATATATGAGATAAAAACATCAGAGTCAAGAGAAAAACGGTCCGTGGTAGTGATAGCATGAGCATGAGATCCTATAGAAGTCAACTAGAAGAAAGTGTGCAAGGTAACTTACCAAAAATGAATAGTAGTGCATACTTAATAAAAATTGTACACCAGATTTGTTTTATAAAAGAATTCACCCATATTAGTATGATATTAGAAATGAGTATAATAGTATATTTACCCATAGTCATCAGCTTTTACAGGGTAGAGACTACAAAGTGAATGATCTTATAATTTTATTAACTACTAAGAAGCTCATCTCATTTTGGAATTTTTCACGGTTTTATTGGCAAGTTCTGAATATGTTGAATATTAGTAATTACCAAGAAGCATAACTCATTTTGGAAATTTTCCTATCCAATTATTGTAAATAACACATAGAGAGTTGTATTAGAGAAAAATAATATGTGCACCATTCAGCAGAACCAAGCACAACCAGGGATCTCACCATCGTGTTGCAAAGTTGGGGAAGGCCTAGGACATACGATGTTGGATGGCACTATGCAGAAGCTCCATGTTTGTAATAAGGCACAACTTAGTGAGAACAAATAAACTGCACATCAGGATACACATCAATAGGAGAATGCCTTTACATCTACATTTCTATTAGACAAAATAAATGTGTAATGAACCATTATCGTGCATAGTAAATTAAAAGAATTAGGAAGTGACCAAGGTGACATTGTTAAAGCACTCATGTCCATCGACATGCCCATTCTGCTCCAGCATCATTGCTTCATGTTCTTCTGCCTCACCCCAATCGCTGCAGCTCTCTCAAAACACATGACTTGCTTCCACACCTCAACATATAAGAAACTCTTAGTGCTTCCTAATAGGTTCTTGGATGGCAATATGCAGATGCTAATACCAACACACATGCTTTGAGTAGGCTACTCACCACACAATACAAGGCTACTAAATGACCATCATCGTTGTCCAAGTTGGTTGGCATGAACATCTCCAACCCTTCCCTACATCTGAAACAAGACAAAAAAGGAACCATTCATGATTCATTTACTTCAAACCAAAATGGGTATGCTCAGATCTAAAGCCCTCTTAGGGGATGAGTTTAGAGGAAGAGGATAAACGGAAAAGGTTGGCTGCTCGCCAATTACCGCCCGGTGCCCGACCGCTGAGCTCCTCGGCCCCGGTTGGCGACGCCCCGACGCAGATTCGCTCGGCCCCGGCGCAGATTCGCTCGCCCCCTCGGCACCGGCGCGGCGCCCCGCCGCCTCGGCCGTCGGAGGTTTGCGGCACCGTTGGACTAGGCGTCCAGCGCTGGCCGGTGGCTTTGGGCCGCCCGCAGCGACACCGGGCATTGGTGGCGGCGGCGCAGGTAGCAGGGGTGGCAGCGGTCGATGGGTACGGTGCATCACGGCGGTGAATGTCTATGGTGCGAAGAGGAGTAGCCGAGCAGGAGAGGGGATGGGGACGCCCCATGGCTGCGGCGTGGTGAGGGAAGGCGCTGCGGCTGCCGGATAGCTTCGAGCGGTGAGGGGAAGGAAAGGGTTGGGGGCAGCGAATGGTTGTAGCTTGGTGGAAGAGAAAAATTTGGGGAAATTGAAGTCATGGAAGAATATACAGTGGGCATTCGTAGGGACGGCTGGAGAATATGCAACGGGCATTTGTAGGGGCGGCTGGTGATTCAGCCGCCCCTACAAATGGACACAGTAGGGGCGGCTGGTAATAGCCGTCTCTACATACCAGCCGCCCCTATAAATCGACGTATTTGTAGGGGCGACTCGTATTACCAGCCGCCCCTACTGTGTTATTTGTAGGGGCGACTGCTGTACTGAACCCGAGCACGTTACTGTAGGGGTTGTTCCAATACCAGCCGCTCCTAAAAAAACCGTTGTTACAGACTGTTTTTCACGTAGTGTCAACAGAATCGGAAATGTCGCCCGATGCTGCCGGCGTGTCCCCGACCGACTGACTTTGGCGCCTCTGTCGCCGGCGTCTGTTTTTGGCCCAGGCTCCAGCTGCGGTATTAGTGTCGCCCGGCGCTTTCAGGGTGGCCCCTGCCGACCGACCGCGGTGCCTCTGTCGTCGCTGTCGGTGGCCGTCACTGGCAGGACCGACACATCCACCAGAATGGCCCACCAGAGCCTTGTGGTGAAATTTTTGTATTTTGGTCCTTTTTGAAAACATTTTTTACAAAAAGACCTACGCCAAAACGTTTGCTGAAAATAGACTATTTTTAGGCGTCTTAGGACATGACGCCGAGGTATGAGGGTCGGCGTCGACTAACACGACGTCGAGGTCTTGCCACGTCACGGACGACCCCGGTCGACGGCGACACGGTGGCGCATGGGGCCCACTACGTCGGCATCGTGTCAGCCAACGCCACAGGCCCAACCTCGGCGCGGTGGGACTACACGCCGAGCTATTGGCGCGCGGTCCAGGCAGCCCAACAACGCTTCGTGGCCCAATAGCTCGGCGTGCGATCCGATGACGCTGAGACGCTAACCTCGGCGCTGCCCGACTCAACGCTGAGGTTCGGAGAAGCATGCATGCAGCTCGATCGGTTTCATTCTACTAGTGATGGAGACATAGGTCATGGCGCCGACCACTAAACATGGTAAAATTCTAGTCTCCAAGTCATAGCAAAAATTCAGACTTAGCCATTTTTGCATATGTCTGTCCCACAATTTTCAGCATGTCCATCTCATGGTAAATTTAAAGACTTAGCTAAATTCTAAGTTGCCCATCTTATGGAAAATTTTATATATCCATCTCACGGTAAAACTAGGATGTTAGGTTAAATTTAGAGGTCGACGCCATGACCTATGACGCCGAGACGTTACCTTGGCTTGCCGTAATCCCGCGATAGGCTAGGCAGCGGGCATGCACTACCTTCGGTCTCTGCCGCTCTGAATTGTCTCTCGGCACCCGCAGACGAACATGCCATGTCTCCATCACCAGTGGAATGAAACCGATCGAGCTGCATGCATGCTTCTCTGATCTCATGAATCGTGATGCGTGGGGTGGGGTTCTGATCGAACCTCGGCGTTGAGTCGGGCCGCGCCGAGGTTAGCGTCTCGGCGTCATCTGATCGCACGCCGAGCTATTGGGCCACGAAGCGTTGTTGGGCTGCTAGGCCGTGCGCCGGATGGTGGCAATAGCTCGGCGTGACTCCCCACAGCGCCGAATTTAGGCCTGTGGCGTTGGCTGACACGACGCCGACGTAGTGGGCCCCATGCGCCACCGTGTCGCCGTCGACCGGGGTCGTCCGTGACGTGGCAAGACCTCGGCGTCGTGTCAGTCGACGCCGACCCTCATACCTCGGCGTCATGTCCTAAGACGCCTAAAATGGTCTATTTTCAGCAAACGTTTTGGCGTAGGTCTTTTTGTAAAAAATGTTTTCAAAAGGGACCAAAATACAAAAATTTCACAGCCTCGTGCAAGTCGTGGCTGGCGACCTGTGTTGCCTGCAATGCCTGAGCGTCCCGAGCCTGTGAGCCGCGGCTGCTTGCCTGCTTGCAGTCGCTCGCATGGTGTCGAAATCCCTTGCAGCGCAGACAAGACAACGCTGCAGCAGCCTGCATGTTGCCACCCGATATGCGTAGGAGAGGCAACTGAAGCACTTGCTGTGAATATATGTCAGGATGCGTCTCCAAGGTCGACGTCCCGCGGACCGCTCCGGTGCTGTCCCATCAGCGCCACTTGCCGGTCCTCGCGGCAGGACCTTGCGCCAGCCATCTGTGTCTGGGGCGGAGATGCGGCAGCGGTTGCCGGCAGGTACCCGTTGGTCGAGCTTTTGATGTATAGGCATGCGTCGGTTGCCATCCCGGGAGGCTCCGCCGCCGACGTCCCTGCCGCGTACATGTAGCCCGTGAAGGAGTTGTGGCCGTGCTCGGCGACGTTTGGGCTACCTGCGCGTCCCCACGGCGGAGGCGCTACGCGTGCCCCCCACGGCCGGAGGTGGCTGTGCAAGTAGCGACGCATGTTGCGGCTGCTGCTGCCGACGAGCCGTGTCCTGCTCCTGGTACGGGGATGAGGAGGCGGCCGGCGGGCTCTCCTCGTCGGAGTCATCGGGGATGTTGTCCTCCGCCAGCGACGGACCTTGGAGCGCCACGCTGGGCTGCCAACCGGATGAAAGAGGGTGGCGAAGGGGGAGAGAGAGGACGCTGAAGAAGAGCGTGCCCCGGCCGCCTGTGCGCGTGGGGATGCCTCCACCGCTGCAGACCCGCCGGTGACGCCGGATCTGGGTCCCTCGCTGGCCGTGGTGGCGGCGCCTGGCCTAGGAGGAGAGGGGATGCCAGGGCCGCTCAGCGGTAGCGGCGTGGACGCGGCCTCGGGCTTCAGCAGCAGTACCTGCTCACCATGGCCTCCCCCTGCTCGCCATGGCTGGCCCCCGCGCATGGTTGGGAACCGAGGCAGCTGCCCTGGAACCCCTTGAGGTCGCCGTGGTGGGTGGCGCCAGTGGGATCTGGCGTCGGCGGCTCTGGGCTGGGGAGCGTGCGGGCGCTTTGGATGTGGTTGTCGCAGCTCCGCCCTGGAGCCCCCCGAGGATGCCGTGGGAGGTGGCGGCGGCGGGATCTGGTGCTGGCGGCTCAGGGAGCGCGCGACCGCTTCAGATGGAGACGTCGCGGCACCAGCCGGCCCCGGCAGTGGAGCAGAGCAGCTCGACGCGGGCAGCGGCGGCAGGCATGCCGCACGCGCTCCCTCGCGCTGGTGTGGAGCGAGCTCAGTCGTGGGAGGGGAGGAGGAGGAGAGGGGAGGAGGGGGAAAGGAGGGTGCCGGCACCGGCGGCTGCGGCGGCGGGCGTGCCAGGCTAGGGTTTCATGCGGGGGGACTGGAGGGAACTTTACTGGGGAGTGCGGACAGAGGTATTTTTCTGGGGCTGGAATATTCATCTAGCTAGGAGATAAGTTTTCTTACGGATGCACATCTATAGCAAATTGCATGTAGTGTTGAATGCCGTGCCCATACAAGAATGCATCTTTGATGACCTCAACATAGTTGGCAAAGATCCTTTAGAGCAGAAGCATGAGATAAGAGATGAGAAAAAAAAAAAGAGAAGGCTACGCCGCCTTGCTAGCTGCAATGATCAATTTATTGACACGAGCGCACGTTTTGGGCTGGGAAAAAGTTGCAGCAGCCGTAAGACAATACGAAATTATGATATATGGGGCTGTAGCAACCAACGATTAGAGAACAAAGAAAACAAAAGCAATTTTCATATGATAAAAACTAAAGAGGACGCATCCACTGCTTATTAATGTTTCACTCAAAATTAAATTCTAATTATTACTTATGGTGGTATACATTGGAATGTACATAACAATTAAAAATATAAAAAATTATATTGCTTTAAGTAAATACAACAAACATATATATGTTTCTAGATAAGGCATTCTTTTTTTTCTAGAATAATGTTTCAATAAGATATATGCCATAGAATACGATGCTGAATAAAGCATAGACAATATGTTGGTCTACAATGACAACACGACTAAATACAAATATTGCATCTATTTATTTTTGAAATAAAAACAATGAATATTGACATAAAAAATGGCTAGCTACCTGTGCTATTTGCACGGGCCACCTTGCTAGTTGTAACTTACATCTATATAGAAGAAAAGAAATCACATAGCTCCTCATTAACTGTAGTGTAAACTATAATAAACATAAAATAGTAATCCTGAGGCGACTGAAGTGGATCAGAAAATGGTGCCTAAACTGTCGCAGCCCATTCTAATACTTCTAAATTATATAATTACACTAGTAACTCGTTAGAATTTGATCCCCATCACATCAACAACCTGTATCATAATCACCTCTAGGAGCAGTCCCAACCCGGCTCAGTTTTGGTTTCCATAGCATTTAAATATGGTGCCATGTAAGCAAAAAACTGAGGTGCCAAAAAAATTTACAGAGACAGAGGAGAAAAAATATAGAAATAATTTCTCATGCATGAAACGTTGTTGATGCCTGCACCAAGAAGCGAGGAAATGAGCAAAAATGCGTTGGTGGTGAGGGGAGTTTCTTCTATTTTGATCATATTCGTTGCTCCGGATTCCAATTTTTAATAATTTTGGACTTTTTGGAAAGGTTGTGGAAATCTATACAAAATTCTCTATGCATCCATCCATTTTGATCAAATTACTGTGCTAGAAAATATGTCATATAATACGTTGTTTAATCCTCACTAGTAGAAAAACCACTTTCGATCAACCTCATTTAGTGCCGGTTGTTAAAGACCCGGTACCGGGAATAAATTTGGTAGCCCCCGGAGGACCTGCTTTGGTACTGGTACCTAGCTATAGTGGTTTGGAACCGGTACCAATGACAAGTTTTCCAGTAGTGCTCCCATGTATATTTTGAGCAAGAGTAATTAACTTGTTGATCTAGATTTCGTGAGGACATCTTGTTTGTGTGTCAAGCTCCAGTGGCGCCACAATTTTATTTGTCACGACAACACAAGTAACCGGTGGGTACCACTAGAAAAACACACTATAAGTAATTATTACATGGAGACGGGGCAAGGATAGGAGCCTTAATTAACTAGCGGCATATGGCAGCAACAATCTCAGGGCGAGCTAGCAATTGGTAATGCAGTAGCAACGAAAGGGGAAGTCATCGCACTCGCCCCCAATGTTGTCGCCTAGGCAGGTACGTATGCATTGGTTTACGGACCCGGCCGCACATTCCTTGGAAGGTGCCGCTGAGGTGCTTGCAAGTATTTGCTGCCCCAACGGAGGCCATCTCTAACGGAAATGCAAGAACATTGTTCATTAGCCAAAAGAATAATCGATCAAAGGACATCGCGTCATGCGACTTGTTATGCATGTGCATATACATATATAGCTTGTACACGTACCGGCTGTCACGATGACAAGTAGGAGGACGACGGCGGCGGCGGCCGCCGCAGAGAGATTCCTCCGTGAATGCGGCTCCATTGGTAGCTCCTTGGTGGAATGAAGTCCGTACGTTGAAGAAGAATGAGCTAGCAGAAGATGAGTGACAAGTTTGGGTAGTACTCGTATATATGTAGAGAGATAGAGGAACATGACAGTGAAAAATTTTGGCTCCCCCAAAATGCCTTTACGTGCAATACCAATCTGCCAGGCCAGACCGCCGATGGATGTATCGGACTTACAACAAGAATATACCACTAGTACAGAAACGAACTGTACTCTCGGTTGGAAAACCCCTTCAGTCCGGTTTTTCAACCGGGAGCACGAATGCGGGACTAAATGCCCCTCTTCTAAAGGTCCACCTTTAGTCCCGGTTGGTAATACTAACCGGGTCTAAAGAGGCCTCCCGGCCTAGCCACGTGGGCCGGCCCTTTAGTCCCGGTTGGTACCAACCGGGACTAAAGTTTTTATTTTTTTTTCTTTATTTTTTGTTTCTATTTTCAATTGATGATTCGTTTTGGTTTTCAAATAGGTTTTCGAATACGCATTCTACGCTGCTAATAATATACGTATTCTACACACTTATAATGTTCGAACATTTTGTACAAACTAAAGTATGAAACTAACGTATATATTACATGCATATACATATATTGTCCATTATTTTATGTACATATAATATGTATATATGTATATATATTACAAATAAAGCTTACATTGTATATTCTATCGTATCCTTGGGATAGCAAATTCACTCCATCTGGTTTGGCTTCCATGTTTCGTTCACGTCATTGTAGAACTCGTCGGCGGAGTTTAAGACCTGGTCATTAAGAAATCCTGCTATGGTCTCTTGAATTGCTTTCAGTTGGTCACATCGTATGACTTTTTCCTTCAACCATAGAGTCTTTAATAAAAGTTAAAGGAAAAGTATTAATATATATATATATATATATGTGTGTGTGTTGGTCACGTGATTACTTATATATATGAGCAATAAAAGAAATTGTGAATATATGAATATATTTATATAACGTACTTTGAGGATCTCTTCAGGAGTTCTTTTTGCGTACGCCATGATGAACTCGCAAACATAGTATCCGCAGTAGTTGTTCCCCTGTTCTTGCCTCAGAACCCACTTTTACGAGAAAAAAGATCCGGTGAATTAAAACCATGCATGGTGTTAATTGAATTATATATATATATATATATATATATATATATAGTACTTACTTTGTGTGCGATTACATTCAGTGGCGCTTTGCAATGTTTCATGTGGTGTTCCTCAATGAAACTTTTCCAAACACTGCGCCCAATAAAATAAAAAATTAATTTGGCCTTTAATAATTGTTGCAGTTAAGAGATCGGGGTATATATAGTTGCTAGAGAGACCAAATTACCATTGGATAATATCTATCATGTCTTGGTACTCTGTTTGCTCTTTTCTTAACGAGTCTAAGATGCTCAACCGACTATTGGCCAAATCAATGACCATCAATATCTAGTGATTGTTGCATATGTTTTTATACACAAATATGATCGACATTAACTAGAGTTAATATATATATATATATATGGAAGATAGCTTAGCTAGTAAGCAAATAATTGAACAAATATCCATATGATCGACATTAATTATTTAACACTCACTTAAAGTTGTAGGGGAAGAGTATGTCCTTGTTTTGTTGGTTCACTAAGAACCTCATGAGATTTTTCTCGAGTTCAGCTTTCCATTGAGGCGAGGGATTAGGGTGTTTGAATATGACATTTGGATCAACGAAACCAACATCATTATCCTTTCTCTTTCTGAGTTCTGTCATCTCATATCTGCATATATAAAAATATAGTGTGAGGATATATAATTTACATATATACATGTAGCTTTATATATACACACTTTAATAGTAGAAAATAATCACACTTATCGACAATAGCAGCTAATGAGACTTTTGTCGAGAGAGTCCAGGTGGCATAGTTGGTGTAATTCTAAAAACTCAACATATATAACGTCATCGTCACGGAAGTAATGTTGGTTTCTAACTCTGACAAACAAAGTTCTCTCCCCGTTCACACACCACCATGTACCACTTGTTTAGCAGGTACATTTGCGTACCCAGTTCACCTAAGGCCTCAGGGTTGTATAGACTCTTTCCATGTTCAAATTTCTTCCAAGGATCCACTTTCGGAGCAGATGGTCCTTCAGCGAGCACTTAGGCAAGGTCCAAACTGGTATCCTCATAAAACCGAGCCAGATCCTCAAAATCGACGTCCAGTAAGTCTAAGTTTGAACCATATTCATTAGGAATAACAAGAGGGGGGACTGATTGTTGTAATTATTGTCCGAGTTGTGCAACACCTTTCCCTGCTCTAGTCTTTTTCTACGCCGCCTCAAATGACTTGGTGAGAGAGCGGTCGTAGTCCGATTTTGGCAGGGTCCTTTGAGATTCCTATTTTTTTTTGGTCCACCTTCTTTCTTAGAAGATCTGGAGATAGATAGAAGTACGGTTTCTCCGAGTTCTCCATCGCTTCTTGTTGCTTTCTTACTTTTTCAAAGAAAATGTTCACATCTTTTTGTACTGCAGCATTTAATTCCTTTTTAGTTTTCTCGTAAGACAATTTTTGGGGAATAACTGGATTAGAGGAGGCTTTCTTCTTTGCCGGCTGGTGGGCCAATGGCTTCGTTTGCGGGGCGGACCTCTTAAGAGCTGGCTGCTTTTTGGTCATCAAGGGAGGCGGGGCAGTTGTTGGAGACCTCTTTGGAGGCGTTGGAGACCTCCTTGGAGGTGGCGGCGGTGCCACCTGATTGCCCAGAGCACTATGATGATCTGGAGATTGAATAATTGGACTTAGGTTGGCGGAGGCCCTACTGTGTGAGTATAAAAAAGAATAATTAGGTATAAGAAATTGTTATTATTAATCATGCATGTCAATAGAAAATTAGTGAAAAAATTGTTTCGTTCACTTTTGTCCGCACCTATTGTCTGGCAGTTGAGAAAGCGGCGGTGGACTAGTGACCCTAGGAATAATGATGTAGCGCTTGCGCCATAGTATGAATGTCTTCTCTGCTTCTCCTAGAGTCTTCTCCCCATCACCTCCTGGAATGTCAAGAGCCAGATCACTAAAACCTTTGTTAACTCTATCCACTGAGACGCTAACATATCCAGGTGGTATTATTGCCCCATGGATTCTTGGTGTCTTGGTAGGATCTGGAGGAGAAAAAACACCGAGAGCCACCATGATTGTGGCATTCTCTTTTGGAATATGTAGCTCACATGATGTAAACGGCAGCCATCTAGCTTTTACACCACTAGATATAACTAAAAAATAAAAACCATATATCTATAAAATGGATCGAGTCATGTGCTTAAAATTAATTAAATAACTACACTCGAAATTCAAGTCTCCAAAGCATAACTTTGATTTCTTATTTTCTAGAAATCCATACACTAGTCATGCATATGCTATTTAATGGATAGAGCTAGGGGATTAAACTTAAATAATTATAGAATTTAGGGTTATTATTTATGCCGAGCTCTGGTTAGGGTTTGCATGCGCGGAACTTGATTAGGTATATATAAGAGTTTGGAGTGAAGCTCGACCAGGTTAGGATTAGGAGCGAGTTCAGGATATTAGGTTATATATATCCTGATCTACATTGGTGTATATAAATATATCAAAATTCATGTCACCCTAATTATGAAGAATCAAATATATATAACTATAGAATTCAAGGTTATTATTTACGCCATTGTTAGGGTTTAGAGCGGAGCTCAGCCGGGTTAGGGTTTGGAGCCAGCCGCCGGGACGATGAAAATATATATATCAAAATTCATGTCGCCCTAATACAATCATCTTGAAAATACTCTCCATCCTAGATATATCATGCGCACAAGCACGGTAAATGGATAATAACCTGTAAATAAAGGAGATGAAAATTTTTCTTTTCGATACTAAATCATTCCTACAAAGCAACAAACAACAAGCAAGTAGTAGCTGCCGCTCCCAATAGGACTAGCAGTTTCAGACTCTACTAATTGCAAGCACGATGGCGAGACGAGCACGAGCACGGTGAGGAGATCGAGGACGACGAGCGTGGAGGATGACGAGTGCGTGGAGCCGGCCAGGACGAGGCGCGTGTGCGCGTAGAGCCAGCCGTCAGGGACGAAAGACGAGCTTGAGGCGTGGTGCTGGCCGGAGGTGATCTCTCGACGACGAGGATGAGCGCGCGACGACGGGGATGACGACGAGCGCTCTGACAAAGGGGACAACGACGAGCGCTCCGGTGCTCCGGTGAAGTGGACGATGATGAGCGCTCCGGTGAAGGGGACGACGAGCACACGGCAAGGCGTGCGAGCGCGTGGAGCCGGGGACAAAGCTTGCGATGACGAGGACGAGGATCGACGATGGCGATGAGGGCATGGCAGATCCAAATCAGATCTGGGTGAGGGCGAGGATGATGGCGATGGATCCGGGTCTGGGCGCCGCGCACGAATGGGAGAGGCGCAAGCCGAGCCGCCAGTGGAGACGGCGAGAGATGGGAGAGGCGCGTGGAGGCAGTTGGAGCCAATGAGGAGCGACGGTGGCATGGTGGCTCTCGGGCGATGGATGAAGATGATGGAGGCAGAGAAGAAGATGCGGCGATATATATTTAGAGGATCTTTAGTCCCGGTGAAGCCATGGTCCGAGACTAAAGGACCTTTAGTCCCGAGTGCAATCATGACCCGAGACTAAAGGTCTAACCATTAGTCCCGGGTGTAGCCATGACTCGGGACTAAAGTTATTTTTTTGGCATGCCGCGAAAACGTAGCCCACCTTTAGTCCCGGGTGGTTGATCCACCCCGGAGTAAAGGTGGGCTGCAGTTGGCTTTCTGCTAGTTTCCAGAAGTTTTTTCTTTTTTATATATTTCTTTTATATAAATATGCAGAGAGTTATTAATTGCCTAATAAATAAAATATTATCCAAAAATTATAAAAAAAATCTTGGACTTGGTTTTGCATTATTATACACAACAAAAATTTGTAACCTAAACTCTTTGGTTTTGCTGTATAAATATTTAACATAGTGTAAATAATAATTAAAATTTGCACCATGCAAAAATATACTACTTGATTAAAATCATTAAAACTATTGCTTTTCGACAGGAAATTAGTTTTCACATCTTATTAATGTTGATCATTTGGTTTTTCATCACATATTCTCCACGGGAAATCCACCGTCAAACAGAAAATTCATTTAAACCGTAGAAAATATGAAAACACAACAAAAAAACTGAAGTCACAATTATTACATAATAGGTCTAATACATCACCATATCAAGCCAGGACTAAAACAATTTTTCACTAATTTTTTTCACATCAGATGCATTGCTTTTGCTTTTTGCTTTGTGCGACATGGAAATCCTACCATCAAACATAAATTTAATCTGAACATAGAAAAAAGGAAACACCTGATAAACATCTCTGAATTCACAATTATTACATAATACATCTAATACACACTATTAAACATCTATATATATCAAGCGGGCATAGTAGTGAACTTCTTCTTAACGTATATCCCTTGGTTATGATCACGCCGTAGCCATGGAGTGTCCTCATCATTTAGCTAGATGCTTGGGTCTTTGTTCACTGTGAAGGGTGGAATTCGGTCATCCTTTTCATAATCTTCTGATATGTCTGACTTGTCTTCAATTCCGACGATGTTTCTTTTCCCTGAAAGAACTATGTGGCGCTTTGGCTCATTGATTGGGTCATTGTTGTTTTTTCCTCTCTTCGGTTTTGTAGACATGTCCTTGACATAGAACACCTGATTCACATCCTTGGCAAGGACGAACGGTTTGTCTTTGTACCCAATATTGTTGAGGTCCATGATTGTCATTCCATACTGGTTGTCGACTGCTACCCCGCCTCCAGTCGCCTTTACCCATTGGCACTTGAACAAAGGTACCTTAAAAGTAGGTGCATAGTTTAGTTCCCATATCTCCTCTATACGGCCATAATATGTTTGCTTATTTCTATTAGGGTCGGTGGCATCTATGCGGACACCACTGTTTTGGTTGGTGCTCCTTTTATCTTGGGCTACTGTGTAAAATGTATTCCCATTTATCTCGTACCCTTTGTATGTGACGATATGCCACGATGGCTGCCTAGCCAACAAATATAATTGCTCATCAATACTCTCATCACCCTGACATTCTTTTCGCAACCAGTCGCTGAAAGTTTCCATGTGCTGACATGTAATCCAAGCTTCAGACTTTCCTGGAAACTCGGATCGGAGCAACTCTTTATGTGTCTCGATATACGGACTCACCAAGGAGGAGTTTTGCAGAACTATGTAGTGTGCTTTATTAAAATAATTGTCATGCGTACCAATATATATTTTCTTCCCTAGTGTCCCCTTTCCACTTAGTCTCCCCTCGTGTTGCGATTCAGGAACACCAATTGGGTCAAGGTTGGGAATAAAGTCAACACAAAACTCAATGACCTCCTCTGTTCCATAGCCCTTAGCGATGCTTCCTTCTGGCCGAGCACGGTTGTGAACATATTTCTTTAGGACTCCCATGAATCTCTCAAAGGGTAACATGTTGTGCAGGAACACAGGACCGAGAATACTAATCTCCTTGACCAGGTGAACTAGGAGGTGTGTCATGATATTAAAGAAGGAAGGAGGGAACACCAACTCAAAGCTGACAAGACATTGAACCACATTATTCTATAAATTAGCTAGATCCATTGGATCGATTGCCTTCTTAGAAATTGCATTGAGGAATGCACATAGCTTCACGGTGGCTAGATGTACATTTGGAGGTAGAATTCCTCTTAATGCAACTGGAAGCAATTACGTCATGAGCCCATGGCAGTCATGGGACTTTAAGTTTAGGAATTTATTCTCTGGCATATTTATTATACCCTTTATATTCGAGGAGAATCCAGATGGTACCTTGATGCTTGCTAGGCATTCAAACATGCTTTCCTTCTCTTCTTTGCTAAGAGTGTAGCTGGCAGGACTTAAGTAATGGTGTCCATCATCTATCTTCTCTGGATGCAGGTTGTCTCATTATTTCAAACACCGCAGGTCCTGTCGTGCTTCAAGTGTGTCCTTAGGCTTCCCATACACACCCATGAAGCCTAGCAGGTTCACACAAAGATTCTTCATCAGGTGCATCACGTCGATCGCGCTATGGACCTCTAGGACTTGCCAATAGGGTAGCTCCCAAAATATGGACTTCTTCTTTTACATGGGTGCGTGACCATCAGCGTCGTTCAGAATAGGTTCGCTGCCATGTGCCTTTCCAAATACTACTTTCACATCCTTGACCATATTGAGTATATCCTCACCAGTTCGGTTGCCCGGCTTGGTCTGGTGGTCTACCTTACCTTTAAAATGCTTGCCTTTCTTTCTTAGGGGGTGATTCATAGGAAGAAATTGACGATGGCCAAGGTACACGATCTTTTGATATTTTTTCAAGAATATACCTTTAATGTCATCGAAACAGTGCGTGCATGCATTATATCCCTTGTTTAATTATCCTGAAAGATTACTTAGAGCAGGCCAATCATTGATTGTTACGAACAACAATGCTCGCAGGTCAAAGTGCTCTTATTTGTGCTCATCCCACACACATACACTTGTTCTGTTCCACAAAAGTAAAAGTTCTTCAACTAGTGGCCTTAGGTACATATCGATGTCGTTGCCAGGTTGCCTTGGGCCTTGGATGAGCACTGGCATCATAATAAACTTACGCTTCATGCATAACCAGGGAGGAAGGTTGTAGATACATAGAGTAACAGGCCAAGTGCTATGACTACTGCTCTGCTCCCCGAAAGGATTCATACCATCTGTACTTAAAGCAAACCTTAAGTTTCTTGCGTCATTTGCAAACTCCGGGAATTCTCTATCGATTGCTCTCCACTAGGACCCATCAGCAGGGTGTCTCAACATATTATCTACCTTATGGTCTTCTTTGTGCCATCGCAACAACTTTGCATGGTCTTTGTTTCTGAACAGACGTTTTAAGCATGGTATTATAGGAGCATACCACATAATCTTGGCAGAGATTTTCTTCGTGGGACGTTCGCCCTCAACATCACCAGGGTCATTTCGCCTGATCTTATACCGCGATGCATGACATACCGGGCATGCATCTAACTTCTCGTACTCCTCGCCACGGTAGAGGATGCAGTCATTAGGACATGCATGTATCTTTTGGATTTCTAATCCCAAAGGGTAGACTACCTGTTTTGCTTTGTACGTAGTGGCGGGCAATTCGTCATTCTTCGGAAGCATCTTCTTTTTGATTTTCAGTAACTCCCCAAATCCCTTGTCAGATACACCATTCTTTGCCTTCCATTGCAACAATTCCAGTGTGGTACCCAACTTTTTTTGCCCCGCATCATAAGTTGGGTATAGCAATTTCTTGTGATCCTCTAGCATGCGCTCAAAGTTGATCTTCTCCTTTTCACTTTCGCATTCTCTTTGTGCGTCACGAATGGCCTGACCAAGATCATCAGCGGGCTCATCTTCTGCCCCTATCTCTTCTTCAGCTTCCCCCATTGCAGTATCATTGAAGGCACCATATTCAGCAATAATGTCATCATCGTCCCATTGTTTTTCTTCACCTTCTTCTATTATAACCCCGGTTTCTCCGTGCTTCGTCCAACAAATATAGTTTGGCATAAAATCCAACTTCAACAAGTGTGAATGAGGACTCCTTGAGCTAGCATATTCCTTCAAATTCTTACATATGGCACATGGGCAGCACATGAAATCATCGCGTTTGTTTGCCTCGGCCACACGTAAGAAAGAATGCACGCCCTCAATGAACTCTTAGGAGCGGCGATCAGCATTGTACATCCAATGCCGGCTCATCTACATTACATGACATATATACCATATTAAAACCTAGAACATAATTAGTTAATTATACGACATGCATGCCACCACACAAGGTATTAATTTATGAAAGTCTCGCTACAATGTAGACAATCCCAACTGTCACTAAAAAAACTAAAGCTAAAATGCACAGCAGCATAAGGATTTCATGACCAATCCCAACTAAAACAGAAAGATCATGCGTTTGTTCAACATCTATGGGCTTCTTCCGCAGGATCACTGTCTCATCAGCCGCTGTAGCCGCCTGTGCAAGTTTTGCACGTGTTCAACATACTCTTCCTCCCAGTACCAGCCTAAACATCCAGTGTCATCCCACTGAAATTAAAACAAAAAGTTAGAACTTTAATCACAATTATCATGAAAATAAGTATAAATTAACCATAATCATCAAATGTGACAAAATAACTCACATTGCGATCCGGACACTTGTAGAAGATACGGCCCTTGTTGGGACACTCGTTCCTCACCCGGTACTCTTTCACAATCTTCTCCTCACACTTGCCGCATGCAATGAGAGGGAGGTCCGGCCTCAGTCGCTTTGAAACCCAATGAGAGGCCGAGGACCCGGAAGCAGTTGCCATCTACTCTCTATACTCATTTTTAATATAATATAAATTTCTCATTTTATAAACAAATAAAATTAAAAAAAACTCTAAAATTCTCTATATCTCTAAACCATGAAGTGTGCTATGCATGCAAGAAATGAAAGCTGAATACTAGTTTTGAATAACTACTTTAACCTTCCTTCATCCAAATATGAAAACTTTAAAGTGATTTTGAGCTTAAATGGTTTACAAATTAAAAAAATCCATCATAAAAAACCACATATATCTAGTCCACAAAATGAGATATGCTACTGATGAAATATGAGAGTATAAAGTTGGTAACCTTTGAAACCGAAGAATCGATGGAGGAATCGAAGAAATCTTGTGATTACCGGCGATGAGTAAGAAGAGAGGCCGGCGATATGAAGCAAGAACACTGAGCTCGAAGTGGTTTGGGCTCAGGGAGGAAGAAGGGGTATATAGGAGGGGACCTTATATTAAGTCCCGGTTGGAGACAGAAATCGGGACTAAAGATCCTTTTCTAGTCCCGGACAGAGCCTCCAGCCAGAAGTAGGCTTTTACTCCTGTTTGGAGAGACCAACCGAGAGTAAAAGTTAATCTTTAGTCCCGGTTGATAGCTCCAACCAGGACTAAAGGTACCTTGCAGCAAAAATCTGCCGCAGTAGCCGTTGGACATGGACCTTTAGCCCCGATTAAATCTACCAACCGGAACTAAAGGTTTCTCTAGTTCCGGACGCGAAAAATATCAAGACTAAAATTTTTTTTAGGTGGATCAAAAGTCGTTTCTCAACTATCTGCTAGTGTACGGAGAAACCGAGAAACCAATATTTTATTCCCCTCGAATCCTCCGTCGGGGCAGGCTTGTGCTTTCCGCCGCAGAAGCAGAACTAGTCAACTAGTTAAAGTACACATCACGCATGGTGTTGTCGGTGCAACCTCAGCTTCCGTTGCATAGCTAGCTCGCACTAATGACAAAAATATGTCTCCTAAATATATTTTGGGCGCGGCTTGTGCTTTCCGCCGCAGAAGCAGAACTAGTCAACTAGTTAAAGTACATGCTGCTGCGCTGGATCGAACCGTGCCATCCCGCGCACGGTGGCCACACAGACGGTAACAGATTACACCAGCAACGTACCAGCAAGGCGGCAAAAGTTCTTAAGACTCATTATATGACATCGAGGGGATGCTTTTTCTTTGCACAATGCATAAACCATTGCAAATTCATACTTGAAAACCTCTCTCAATCCTTGCACCGAAGGTGTCTGCAATTGAAGATGAAGTTGTTGCGGGTGATCCATATACTCCGGCGCATCAAGATTACACAGTGAGTAGACTGTTTGAAACAACGTTTCGGCGATACGGAGGTATCAACTACATCTAATTGTGTATTAGTGTGAAATTTGTTATTTGCAAATTGTTTTTTTTTCTCGATCACGCAAAAGGTTTGTGTGTCTTTGTATTAAGATAGAGAAAATATTCAATACAACAGGCCCTAGTGGCACCTTAGGGGGTCAAATGAGTTGTACATGGACGCTCAGCACCTCCCTAGTATACCGAAAGCTATGGTATTATAATGGACACCGATCAACCCAAATTGCGGTGCCGGCTTGGAGGCCGGCCTATGCCTGGGCTGCCAAGCAGCAGCAGCGCTGCTTGCGTGCGCCTACCTCGCTGTCCGCTAGGAACAACTCACACATCGTCTGCATATTAACGTGGTCACCGCTAAAGATTTCTTCATATGCTTTCAGGGATGACATAGATGGAGACGACATTCCGCTGGCTAGTCCCAAATGCTTCATGACAAGGTACTTACCTCGCATAGACGCTGGGATATGAGACATGCTCTACAATGCTATATATCCGCTTGCTCCTTGTGGGCATCGTGGGTGGTGCATGTCCACTGTGGGCCTCATCTACGGGTAGATCCAGGATTGGCGGCTGCCTCATCTTTGTGATTTGCTTGGTGAAGCACTTGAGGCGTCTGTCGGCAGAGGTTGTCTGAGAAGGTGGAGTGCAATTGACGGCGATCGTGGGAGCCACAACCAACACGTGTCCTTGGGTGGCTGCCCTAACCAGCGCTGGGTCAGGGTGCGCCTCGACATTCATGATGCCGGGCTGTCCCCCATGGCAGCGTGACCTATGGTGGCCCCTGCACAGGCAACAACTGAGGCGAGCCCGTCATCCACTGGGCAGTTGTCGGGTTCATAAACCCAGGGTCCCTCATGGACCGGCTTCCCAGCAAAAGCTCGGCCCAGCAGACGACGTTGCGAATGACGCACACCTCCTGGGCCGGCCCAAATACCTAACGACAGGCCAGAAGGGCGATCCAATCTCCGACCGAAGGCCTGGATGAGGAGGAACGGAGCCCGCTTCCGACTCCTGCCCGCCTCTCCAACCGGAAGGCCAGACCGAGGAGGAACCATGCTCGCTTCCGACTCCGGCCAGCCTCTCCGATTGGAAGGCCTGGCCAACACCACTTCCGACTGACCTGCTTCTCCGACCGGGGATGCATCGAACCTCTACTTACAGCTCTTCTCCGACTGGCGCAGTCGGAACCGACTGGGACCAACTGACCGGGGATGACCGCTCGGTGAGGACCCAAGAAATGGACGGAGAAAGTAAGGCAGGGCACTCAAGTCAACCGTAAAACCGAGGACCGTACCCTGCACACCTGTAGGACAGTACCGACAGAACATGCCCGAAGGGTGCCTTGCAACCTTCCAGGCATGTCAGAACCCAAGCAGTGTTGTGGGCGCCGATGTTTTGCCCTATAGTGTTATGGGCACCATCAATTCCCATACCAGGCAGACATGGTAAGGCTCCCCCCACATGCCTCTGAGCATCAACAGTGTTGTGGGCACTGTCATTTGCCATACATGGTGAATGCGGTAAAAACCTCCCACATACATCTGACACAAACAGTATTGTGGGCGCCTACCATCATCTTGTACCCGATGGCGTGGGCAACAAGACTTAGTAGCATACATACTCTCTCTCTCTCTCGCTTGTAAGGCCATCTCCTTCATCTATAAAAGGGGATGCTCTCTCTCCCAACAAAGGGGGATCGATTTCACAAACAACTCCAACGACAACTCCGAGGACTCTCAGACGGTCCAAACAACAAACGATTGATCCACCCTCTGCTAGCTTTAGACACTCTAAAGCTACACAGAGCGCGCGCTCGAATACTTAGCGCACGTAGGAGCTCTCGTCACTCTGGGCCCTTCAGTCCAGAGTCCGACCGGATGTCCTGGGACCACGGGCCTTTGGTCGGCACATCCAGAGAGCATTGTTCCCACAGCGCTTCCAACCGCCGACCAACATCACCAAATATACCGGCGAGACTTCCGGCTCGCCTGCCGAGCCGGGGGAGTGGATGATGATCATTTCATCATTCAGTACTTCCCCATCTGCGTAGGGGAACATGTTCGAGCATGGCTTGAATTCCTCCCGCACGACAGCATCCGCGACTAGGTGGACCTCAAGAGGATCTTCGTCAGAAATTTCCATGGGACATATGTCCACCCTGGGAACTCCTGGGATCTCAAGAGCTGCCAGCAGGAGCCCAGTGAGTCCCTACGAGATTACATCTATAGGTTCTCAAAGCGATGCAACTCCCTACCTAATGTCATCGACGAGGATGTCATCAGCGCATTCCTCTCTGGGACAACTTGCGAGTCCTTGATCCACAAGCTTGGCTGCCTGAAATCCCATACCACCCACGACCTGCTTGACATCGCCACGAACCATGCCTCCGGTGACGAGGCAGTTAGAGCGGTCTTCAACGGAGGCCGAGATAAAGGCAAGGCCAGACGCGAGGACCAAGACGAGGGCCCCTCCACATAGAGGGGCAAGAAGAACAAGAAGGATCGGTGCCGACCGGCCAACACCGCGTTGGTCGCCGCAGCTGATCGCGTGGGCAAGTAGCCCTAGCAGGGCTTGTCTGACCACTTCGACAAACTCATGGATAGCCCATGCACCAACCACGCCTACCCTGTCAAACACCTCTACAAGGACTGTGAGCTCCTTAGGCACTTCCAACGACAAGCCAGCAGGCTAAAGGAAGGAAAGGGCAAGGACACAGCAGCCAAGAAAGGGGGCGCGTCGGGCAAGGATGGGGACAGCTTCCCCAACCCCGAGGAATGCATCATGATCTTCGGGGGATCTGATGCCATATACTCCAAGCGCTAGCACAAAGTGCGCTACCGAGAGGCTTGCGTCGCCAAAATGGTCGTCCCCTCCTTCCTTCGCTGATCGGAATCACTGATCACTTTTGATCGGAGGGACCATCCGTCCCATGTCGCCAGACCGGGGTGCTACCCGCTCATCGTCGACCCCATTGTCCGCAAGAAGCACCTCACCAAGGTGCTAATGGATGGAGGCAGTGCCCTCAACATCCTCTACGTCGACACCCTTGACTCCCTGCACATCCCCCTGTCGGAGCTCCAACCAGCGAGCTCTCCCTTCCACGGCGTGATCCCGGGAGCATAGGCTTACCCGCTTGGGCAGATCGACCTACCCATCACGTTTGGTGACCAAGCCAACTTCCGCTCGGAGGTGCTCACCTTTGAGGTGGTGGACTTCCCGGGGTCTTACCATGCCATCTTGGGACGGCCATGTTATGCCAAGTTCATGGCAGTCCCCAACTACACCTACCTAAAGTTGAAGATGCCAGGACCAAACGGCATCATCACTGTGGGTAGCACCTTCTCGCATGCCTTCATGTGTGACCACGAGCATTTTGAGCTCGCCACTGCCATAATTAACTCGTCCAAGCTCCCACGGCTTGAGGAGTCATCGAACCCAGTAGTCCCGGACTACAACAAACCAACCTCTTCGACTGCCTTCCGCCCACTCAAGGAAACTAAGGCGGTGGGGATCGACCCTATACGGTGACCGAAGTGATCCAACTGGATGCCTACTGACTAAAGGACGACAACGGCGATGTTCTCACCAACACTTGGAACATCGAACAGTTACGTCGTTTCTTCCCTTAAAAATTCGGTCTTACCACTACTACATGATCGAATTTGCGCGACGTCGTCCGGGTGGCCTCCGTGGCGGGCATCTTTTTGCCCGCCACGGTTAATGCCTGTCGATTTACGGAGGCGGGCGTGTTTTATTTTCTAAGGTGGGCACTTTTGCCCGCCACGGTAAATAGATTTACCGTGGCGGGCGTCTTAAGACGTTCGCCTCGGAAAATAGCCTATTTCCCGAGGCGGGCGTCTTAAGGTGCCCGCTACGGTAAATCGATTTACCGTGGCGGGCATCCTATATGGCCCGCCGCGGAAAAGGCCCAAGCCCAAAAGCCCCAGCAAGGCCCGATTTTAACCTTGAACTATATATACGAGGAGTTAGGGTTTTCTACCCCACTCCTCTGTCTCTCTCTTCCTCCACCGGTCGGCCCGACCTCCTCTCCGTTCCTCTGCCCGATAAACGCAGCGGCCGGCCAGAAAAGAAAAACACGCATTTGCTTCTGCCACAGCTGTCCTCCCGAAGCTTCTCCGCCGCTCCCACCCCGCGGAACGCCGCCCCTGCCTTCGGCGCTGCCACCGGCGAGGCCGCGCTGCCGGACATCGCACGCGCCCCCTCCCCGAAATCGCTGCTCCGCCCTCGCCGCTCCGATTCGTGACGTGGTCCTCCTTTCCTGGCGCCGCGCGCTCCACCCCTCCCCCTTCACGGCTCTGGGGACCCGACGCTGTGGCGCGCTACGACAGCAGACCCGTGCGCGGCCAAACCCTAGCGGCGCGCGCGAGGCCTCCGGTGGGAGCGCATCCAGGTACTGCCGTCTCCCTCCTCTTTTTTGGCAGATCTGCTACGTGTCTCCCCTATTAATTCGTCAATCCTAATGTACCCTGGTCTCCTCTCTCTCCCTCGTGCGGATCTGGCCCTCTTCTTCCTCCCTAGCCGGATCTGGTGGGAGGCGGCCTCCCCATCCCTCCCTGACGACGGCGGCGGGCGGTTCTAGGTGGAGGGCTGCCGGATCCGGTGAATGCCGCGACGGTGGCGCTGCCAATGCAGGTACATGTCTCTCTTCGTCTCCCTCGCTCTTCTCTCTTCGTCTCCCTCATTGTGCCCTCTCCCCTTTCCCAGATCTAGAGCCGGCACGGACGTCGGAGCTGCGGTGGCGGCGCACGCGGATGCGCGACTGCTCGGCGCCCTCCTCCTTTCCGGCCTCATCTTCGGCAGCGGCGCTGCAGAGGCGGCTACAGCTGGATCCAGGGACGACGATGGCGGCGCTAGGGTTTCGGTTTGGGATTGGGCTCGCCGGTGGGCTCAGTCAATGGGCTCGCCGGTGGGCTTTGGGTTTTTTTTTGTTTTTTCCAAACGATTAACCGAGGCGGTCGGTGTAACGTGCCCGCCGTGGAAAAAGTATATTTACCGCGGCGGGCATGTTACACCGCCCGCTGCGGTAAATCGGTTAACCGCGGCGGGCAAGGCCGCCCGCCGCGGTTAAGCCACGATTTACCGTGGCCTCTAGGCCGCGGCGGACGGCTTTGCCCGCCGCGGAAAACCGAAAACGTCCGCCTCCAGTAAAGTTTTTGCAGTAGTGTACAATTTTTTCATTCAACGTTCGCTCCTTCAGAGCACCCTGGCCCGAACACTTTCGGCCCGGGTCGCTCGGGGGCTCCATGGAGGTGCGGTACCACCTCTCTTTTTGTTTACTATCATATGGTAAATACCTTTCTACCGAATGAAAGGGTAGTTCGTTCCTTTAATTACCTTACGTAACTTTGCTTTAAATATTCTGACCGATCGCACCCCGCCTCTACCTACGGTTACGAGCAGCTAAGCCTCACGGGCCATGCCCGGGCTCTTAAGGTTACAGCCTATGGGACGAACGGGCAGGTGCAAAAAAGAAAGAATAAAAAACAAAATTATGCTAAGGTAAAAATAAGGAATGGATGGGACAAGCTTCCCCGAACAAAGTTATTCATCACAAAACAAAATGGATGTATTCATGAATATGAACTGTTCACATGGGCGCTCCCCCATGAACTTATCCCTTACACAAATTACTTGTTTCTACTTTTACATGCTAATTATGGCTGCCCGGTGGCATCGGCTGTCGGCGCGACCGTCGAAAGTAGGGGCTGCTCGTCCTCCGGCGGGACAACGTTCGGTTCCGAGCCAGGCTCCACGCCATCTACAGGCCCGGCGACATCCTCCTGGTGCGCGCCTTTGGCCGCCTTCGCACGGCGGGCATCCATCACCCACTGCGTGGAGACTTGCTCGGCCACCAACTGTGCGTGTGGTAACAAGCTTTCCCCGAGCGCATGTATGGTCTCTGGGCTCCAGCCATCGGCGTACCCGCTACAGATGGCGGTGAAGTCCAGCTCCGGGTGGTGCGTTGCCACCGATGTCAACACCCCCGATGTTCCATAGAATATCCCATCGGTGATGAGCGCCCGCACTTCATCCGGGACCTACACCAGTCGGATGGCGGGCATGCTGGTGCTCGGCGCTGACCCAAAGACCTCCGAGACAATGACCTGGGTGACATTGTGAAGCTAGTCAAGCTCCCCCCTCGAGAGCACGTCGCTCTTCAAGGGACTTGGCTAGTGACTCCGCATTCTGGCCAATCGTTGCCCTGGCCGTCCCTAGGTCCTACTCCAGCGACCCAACCTTTTCGCCTAGCTCTAGAAGAAGGATGACAAGCTCAGAAGCAGGCTAAAGGAAAAAACCAAGACATCAAAAGCATAATGGATACATACCAAGGCGGGTGTTCTTGAGGATGGAGAGTGCCAAGCACCTGACCCCAGAGCACGAGCACTTCCTAGTCGACCTCCTACCGAGTCACCTACTTGCGCAACCGGGCGTTCAACTCCTCAGTCCCAAGCACCTGACCCCAGAGCACGAGCACTTCCTAGTCGACCTCCTACCGGGCCTTCTGCTCTGACTCCAGGACCTTCTGCTCCATCTCCAAGGTCTCTAGGGTACTTTGGAGCTCCACCTCAGTCTTCGCTAGGGACTTCTACAGTGGCGCCTTGATCTCCGCCTAGCGAACCTTCGCTGCCTCAAGCCCTTGCTCGGCGAGGTCACCCGCTCTGCCACGAGCAGCTCCACCACCCGTGCCTCGGTCACCTCCGCCGCCCAGTCATGGGACTCACAGCGGGTAGACTCCAGCTCGAGCTCGAGCTTGGTGACCCACCGCGACATCTTGACCTCCCGGGCGTGCTCCATTCAGAGGAAACGAGACTTGCGGCTCGACATCTCCTCCAGACCCTGCAAAATAAGAAGCAAGCATGCTGAGGCAACCGACGAAAGACCAAGGAGTCAATGATGAATGCAGAAAACTCATTTCCGTGATGCAGGGCAGGTCGACCATGACCACCTACTGGACGGACTTGACCCACTCCAGGGCCTCCTCCAGCTTCACCTAGGTTTGGGTGAGATCGGACTCCATCGTAAGTCCTCTCCCCCCAAGCACGTCCCAGAGCTAAACATCCTGCTCATCCCAAAGGATGAACCAAACCTTCCTCGGGTCCTTGAGGTAGGGCCACACTAGGTTGGTCGCCCCTAGGCCGCTGGAAGGCCCAGCCGGCAATTGGACCACTACCAGCTCCTACGATGGCGCCAACGGCTCCACCCCGTCACCTGCTTCGTCGTTAGAGCAGACCTCCAATACCTCGATTTCATGGCCTACTGGCGGACATTCCACCTCCGGCCTAGCCACATCCCCCCACCGACACCTTTGGCTCCGACCGGGAGGGTGGGCTGTGCGGCCCTCCGCCGAGCGAGGCATGGAGCCTAGTCTCCCTCCCCTCTTCTGCTGTAGCCGGTGCAGGAGGGGTCACAAAGGGTCACCTCTAACATGGCCTGCGCCACCACCATCGGGATCACCGCCAACACTGTCGCCGCCGCTGTCGTCGTACTGACGACCGACCCGGGGGCGCCGCCCCTGGAAGAGAAGATCACACCACCGCCACCCTACTCTCCCCGCCGCTCGTTGCGACACGATGCAAGGTAGGCCTCCACTCCTTCCGCATAGGAGGTGGGGCAATGCTCAACCCCGGCAGCATCTTGCCACTGTAAAAAAAGTGCAGGTCAGTCGCACTCCAAAAAACTCAAACTATGAAATCAAACAGTGCATACCGGGACGTAAGCGGCAGGGCTCTGAAGCCCCGACCCGCTGGCAATGGGCTCACCAGGCGAGGACCGCTCACAGGCCACGACGTATGCCCCCTCACTTCAACTGAGGGGGAGTTGACCCGGTCGGCACCCGCTCGACCCACGTGTCACCACGACCGCCGGCTCGAGGTGCGCTGACTAGAGCAGCTGGTGGGGCATCTCCCTGTTGTGGGTCGCACGCCGGCGCCGGCCCCAATGATGAGCGGGTGTGAGCCTGCTCCTTCGACCACCTAGCCTACCCCACCATGCCCGGGGCAAGTGGGGATGAGGCCAGCGATGCCTCCAAAGGTCATGGTGACTGCGTCCGCTTCGCCTCCCGCTCGCCAATGGCGTTCAAGCTCGCGGCGCGCTTCCTCAGCATGGGAATGTCGCCGCGCCTCTCCACCTCCCACTCGCCACCGGTGGACATGGTCGCAAGCTCACAATGCTCCACCAAGGTCACGACAACCTCTCGGCCCCTCTTGTCCTCGGAGGAGATCACGTTGTCAGCCATCTCCGTGGGATCCTCCAACTCGAGCTCCGACTCGACGTGGCTCCAGATTTTCTTGGCCCGCACACGCTGGGCGATCTCCATCTCCTTCCCATGCTTCCATCGAGCCTTCTCAGCTCTCTTCTTCTTTCTCTCAATGGCCGCCTCCTTAAGGGTGGCTTGCTGAGCCATGCCCTCCAGCCCCTTCAGAAGATGCGGCCGGGACTTGTAAACTCCGAGTCCCTACGAAACAGACGACTCGAAGTCAAGATATAGGAGAGCAAAAGGGTAAAAGAACACGGAGGAGAGGGGAGCATACCAGTTTGGATAGCTTTGCGGTGTGAAGTGGTCTAGGCTTTCCATCAAGGGTATCTTTGGCCCTCAGCTATAGCACCCGGCCGAGATGGCTCTAGACCTCGTCGTTCGGCAGCTCCTCCGGTGACGCACGGTCGGGGTCCATCGGGCCAGTGTACATCCACATCGGCCGTGTCCTTTCCGCCAGCGGGGCGACCCTATGGCGGAGGGTGTGGAACACCCGCACCCCGTCAAGGCCTTGCCGCATTAGCTTCTGGAGCTCCGCCCTGGTAATCTCCAGCTTCTTGTTCTGTCGGCTGGTGGGGCCCCACAACCAGCTCTCCTGCCTCTCTCGCCTCCTACCTATGAAAGGCAGGAATAGTGCCTCTGCTGGGTTTCTGATGTAGAACCATTCCCCGTGGCACCCCTGATTGGAATCACAGGGGGTGTACACGGGGTATGAGCCTGATGCGCTCGGTTTCTTCTGTAGTGCGAAGCCTCCCACCAGCGCGATCCTGAGCGGCTTCCCCTCTGACAAAGCTCGCCCAGAGAACATCCACTAGAAGAAGTCCACGGGCGGCTCCATCCCAAGGAAGGCCTCGCACATGGTGATGAATCCAGCGATGTGTAGAACCCCAGTCGGATTGAGGTGCTGCAGCTCTAGGCCCCACTCATTGACGAGCCCGCATAGGAACTAGTGCGCAGGGTATCCTAACCCGTGCTCATGGAAGGCGAGGAAGGAGACAACCTCGCTGGCCCGAGGTTGTGGGAAATCCTTCCCCACAGGAGCCCTCCAGTGCACCACCTCCTTCGGCGGTAGCACCCCCTTCTCAGCGGAGGCAGCCAGCACTGACTCGCTCACAACGAATGACCTCTAGCTCGACATTGCACTCTGGATTTGTGAATGGATCTATGAGTTTTCTCCTCTCCCTCGCTCTCCCCTTTTTCTCCTAGGAACCGCCGCGGCACATGAACGCTCTTGGCAAAGAGAAAAGGAGGAGGAAAGGTGGTAGTTGGGGAATAGGCGAAGGAACGGGACAAAAGCCCTCTCCCTTCCCCTATTTAAAGAGGAGGCGCATTAGTTGAGGAAAGGCGAAAGGATTAGGGCGAGAAACCCTCTCCCTTCCCCCATTCAATGCGGATGGGATACGATGGGACATGCCCTGACCGATGGGACGCACCCTGCCCAATGGAACAGCACCTGGTCAGATGGGATGTGGCCTAGGTATGGCCCACCACTACTGCACGCTGGGCATGAGAAACAAGGTGCAACTGCGCACAGGCAGCCCTCGCCTTCCCAGGTGGGACTTGGAAAGGCCCAACTATGGGATTTCCGCCCAAGAGAGACCAACGGGCTTCCTGAGTCGATCGGACGGCTCAGGTGAATGCCAAGAGATAGGTAAGGAGCAGAGGGATGCCCCACGTGGGCCATGCCGACTCTGTCACAAATGACGAGCGTGGATCCTGGTCGAACATATTCGATAGGAGCTCCTCAAACCCCGTCACTCGAGTCATCAAGGTAACATTACCAACCCCCACTATTTCTTTATATGATCATTCATTCATCTGCTGTCATTCATACATTCATGCATGCATTCACACATTCATCCATACACGCATTCATTCATCACATACATCAAAAGCATCGCATATGCAGTTAAATGCATCACAACGCTCCGTGTTGCGTCACGAAGCGATAGTTGCCTCATTCAACATGAGCAATGACCGACCGATGTTCGAAGGCCGGCCCACGAAGGGCTTGAGGCCACCTTGTGTCAAACAGAGCCAGGGGAGAAAACACAGATGAGCCCCGAGCGGCCCTCGCCTAGTTCGCTCTGAAGCAAACAGGGTCGTCTCAACCTTTTCGTTCGATCCTAACCTCGAGCCATGCCCACAGAATCTCCATCGAGGGGAGGCCAGCGGGCCACCCGAGTCGGTCTCTAGAATGACCCAGGCATCTGCCGGGACATGGGTTGAGGAGCAGTGGAATGCCACATGAGGGCTATGCTGACCCCGTCACGAACGACGGACCCAGATTTCACTCGAACATGCCCGTTAGCGAGCTCACCGAGCACATCACTCAAGCCATCGAGGCAAGCGATGTTAGCTTAGCCCCTCTGGTTGCAAAAACCACGAACGGGGTAACACACAAAACCCAACCAACCCTTTCGAGCCCAATGGGGCTCGGGGGCTCGGGACGCCCAAACACCTCGACTGCGCCTAGATCCGTGACTCTGACTCGCTCGATCCCTCATTGCGCCCGACGCCTAGATCCGTGACTCCAACTCGCCCGATCCCTTGGCCCATCCGACGCCTGGGTCTGTGAGTCTGTCTCGCCCGATCCCTTGGCACACCCAATGTCTGGGTCTATGACTCCGTCCCGCCCGATCCCTCGTTGCGCCCCTCGACCACGCCCGACGCCTTGGTCCGTGAGTCCGTCTCGCCCAATCCCTCGGCACGCCCGACGTCTGGGTCCGCGACTCCATCTCGCCCGATCCTTCGACACGCCCAACGTCTAGGTCTGTGACTCCGTCTCGCCTGATCCCTCATTGCGCCCCACGCCTAGATCCGCAACTCCGACTCACCCGATCCCTCGTCGCGCCCGATGCTTGGATCCACAACTTTGACTCGCCGGATCCCTCGTCGTGCCCAGCTCCTGGATCCGTGACTCCATCTCGCCCAATCGCACGGCACGCCCGATGTCTGGGTCCGTGACTCCGTCTCGCCTGATCCCTCTGTCGATGTTTCACCACCGGCAACCCGCCACGGGAGTACCCGGGGCGGTGATTTGTTCGGAGGGGTATCGGCGTATGCAGGAACTCGGTAGTAAACGCAGGGAGACAACGATTTATACTGGTTCGGTACGCCGGAAAATAACGGCGCCCTACGTCCAGTGTGGGGTGGATAGTATATTGCGCCCTGCGCTATTTGTTGTGGTTGTGAGTTCTGTCGGTTATGTCTGTTGCTGCCGATCTAGGGACCCCTGCCCTCCTTTATATAGTCTAGGAGAGGCGGGAGTCCTAGTCGGTTACAAAGTAGAGATCCTAGTAGGATTATATGTAACTAGTTCTAGTAGGATTACATGTAGGGAATCCTAGTTAGACTAGGTCTTCTTCTCTCTTCTCCGTGGGAAACCCCATGGGTCCCGTATCGACAAGCCCCCGAGCATCTCATGGATGAGCTTCGGAAGCCTTCTTGTTCTTCTTGGTCTTCGTTGAGTTGTTGTAAATCCGTTCGAGGTTCTTCTTGAAGTGAAACCTTGAGATGGTCTTCTTTGTCTTTTCTTCGGCTGATGTGCACTTTTGGATAAAAGTGCACTCAGTGAGTGTAGCCCCCGAGCCTCTTGCTTGTTGGGACAAGAAGCCAGAGGGTCCCTTTAGTCTTCTTGGTTGCTCCGAGTTCTTTTTCGGTGGGTGCAATTTTTTGTAAAAATTGCACTCACTGAGTGTAGCCCCCGAGCCTCTTGCTTTTGCTTGCAAAAGTTGGAGGGTCCAGATTCTTGTCTTCAAAAATTTTTTGGGGTTATATATCCCACAGCCCCCGAGCCTTCTCTGAGTACTTTTCTTTAGAATAGAAATCGGATGGAGGGTCTTGATGTGTTGTCTTTGTTGTAGTCTTGAGTACTTGTATTCTTGGTCTTTCATCCTTGAATTCGAGCCCCCGAGCGTAGTTGAAGCGAATGCCGAGCCCCCGAGCTTAGTTTTTTTGACTAAGCCGTGATGCTCTTCCGAGTTGTTTTTTATTCAACGAGGTCGTTTCTAGACTTCTCTGGTTCTTGATGTCCCTCTTCCAGGTTGTTTGCACTTCGTCCAGGTTCTTTCTGAATTTGTATGTACCTCATCCGGGTTGTTTTTTTTATCAATCCGGGTTCTTTCTGAAATGTTCTTCCAGGTTGTTTTTGATTCATCCGGGTCCTTTCTGATCTTGTCTTGGTTCTTGCCGCACCTCTTCCAGGTTGTTTGCACTTCGTCCAGGTCCTTTCTGAACTTGTATGTACCTCATCCAGGTTGTTTTCTGATCAATCCGGGTTCTTTCTGAATTTGTCTTGGTACTTGCAGCACCTCTTCGGGGTTGTTTGCGCTTCGTCCAGGTTCTTTCTGAACTTGTATGTACCTCATCCGAGTTGTTTTCTGATCAATCCGGGTTCTTTCTAAAATTGTCTTGGTACTTGCAGCACCTCTTCGGGGTTGTTTGCGCTTCGTCCAGGTTCTTTCTGAACTTGTATGTACCTCATCTGGGTTGTTTTCTGGACTAGCTCTCAGGAGCGTGTTTTCCTGATCTCATGGTACCGATGTAGCTCCCCTGCATGTTAAACATAAAAATATGTTGTAAATGACATTCCGGATATGAAGTGGGGAGCATGTCCCATATTTGAATAATCAATCAGGGGCGGGCCCCTGCATTATGAAATGCATATAAACTTTTTGCGCCTTGCTCTTGCTAGGCCATGCAAATTCCTCAGGTAGTGTCCTGTTACGTTTAAGCACTTGAATCTCTGGCGTATGGTTCAGAGGTTCATGACGTGACCATGTGAGCCTGGCACTCGGTTCGTGACCGTCCATGTGAGTAGACAAGCTTCACGGATTAAGGCGTGTTCTACCTGAGGAATTCGGCGACCGTTAAGAGAAGACCTAGAGCACTATGTTTGCTCGCATGATGATTTTTTGTGTCTTCCCTTGCTAGGTCGGTTAATTTTCTGGGTAGTAGCCTGTTACGTTTAAGCACTTGAATCTCGCGTATGGTTCAGAGGTCCATTGACGTGACCACCCGTATGGTTCAGAGGTTCTTTGACGTGACCATCCGTATGGTTCAGAGGTTCATTGACGTGACCATCCATTCGAGAAAACAAGCTTCACGAATTAAGGCTTACTATCCGAGAAAATTAACAGCCGTTAAGGGAAGATGATATGGCCACAGTGGCATACGAATAATATCCGGAATATATAAAAAATGAGACGTGACTTAGCTTGGTTCGTGGCCGTGTCGTGGATGAAGCTGTGGCGGTCGTTGATGAAGCCGGACGGTTGTTGATTCCAACTAGTTGTCGACGGTGTGAGGCCCGCTCCCGACTAGTTTTCTAGTCGAGATGAGTAGTCGGGGTAGTCGTTGGCGGACGTCGTGGCATGGTCGAAGTAGCCGTCGGTGAGTTGCCCGTTGAAGTAGTCGAGACGAATAGTCGAAGTAGTCGTCCGCGGGTTGCTGAGCGCTCTCGCAAAGTTGAAGTAGTCGTCGGCGAGTCTTATGCGGCCATCAATCAAGTGCGCAGCAGAGTAGTTGGACACCGCAACTTCCAGGTTGTTGTTGTACATCTTGCGATGCGGCTGGACGTTCGGGTAGTAATGCTTGCGTTCCGGAGTTATATATCTTGAGTCTCGTAGGAGTATAGGACTCCCTCGCCGTACGTGCAGGGTAGCTGTGCCGTCGAGGCTCGGAACCGGCAGCACGCATCGAATAGCATGTGGCCGAGACGGATGCGACTTAGCCTGTCCGAGTCGATCGAAACGGCCACCGGAGCCGAGACGGATGCGACTTAGCTTGTCCGAGTCAATCGAAATGGCCACCTATGTGCGTGTATACTGTATTGACGGTAACGTGCAGTCGTGCACTGGTATGTCCCTCCATAATTTGCTTGCTTGCATCTTGTAGCACGTGGCTAACTGGCTATCTGGTCGCTCGTTGGTGTTGATCTCGAGTTGATGTCAACTCGATGTAGTCGACGAGTTGGTCATGTATATCGACGGGGATCAGCATGGAGAGGCCAAGCTGCCACGGGATAGCGCTGAAGTTGCATTTCAGATAGGGCCGATGAGGGCCGTAGCGAGTTGTCGATGAGGGCCAACAAGAGCCACGACAAGTCTTTGATCTTGAGGTCCACCGAGCTCTCAAACGCAAAGCGCCGAGAACCCCTACCTGGCGCGCCAGCTGTCGATGTTTCACCACCGGCAACCCGCCACGGGAGTACCTGGGGCGGTGATTTGTTCGGAGGGGTATCGGCGTATGCAGGAACTCGGTAGTAAACGCAGGGAGACAACGATTTATACTGGTTCGGTACGCCGGAAAATAACGGCGCCCTACGTCCAGTGTGGGGTGGATAGTATATTGCGCCCTGCGCTATTTGTTGTGGTTGTGAGTTCTGTCGGTTATGTCTGTCGCTGCCGATCTAGGGACCCCTGCCCTCCTTTATATAGTCTAGGAGAGGCGGGAGTCCTAGTCGGTTACAAAGTAGAGATCCTAGTAGGATTATATGTAACTAGTTCTAGTAGGATTACATGTAGGGAATCCTAGTTAGACTAGGTCTTCTTCTCTCTTCTCCGTGGGAAACCCCATGGGTCCCGTATCGACACCCTCGTTGCGCCCCGCGCCTAGATCTAGGACTCTGACTCACCCGATCCCTCGTCGTGCCCGACACGTGGATCCGTGACTCCGACTCGCTCGATCCCTCGTCGCGCCCAGCGCCTGGATCTATGACTCTGACTCGCCTGATCCCTCATTGCACCCAGTGCCTGGATCCGCGACTCTGGCTCGCCCGATCCCTCGCCTACGCAGGTGCCTGGATCCACGACTTCGTCTCGGCTATCCCTCGGCTGCGCCCGACGCCTGGATCCATGACTCACCGACTCCCTGGTTGACAACTCCGTCTCACCTAGTATCTCAGCCACGACCAAACGCCTAGGACCATGCCCCTAGAAACGATGGGTCAGAAACTCGGAAGAGGAGGCTAAGCCCACCAAGGTGCACACACTCACGCCCGCTGACAAAAGCCCACCAGGCGATTCTGCCCAAATCACCCGGGGGCTCAGGGGCTACACCGTGGGTGCGCTCGCGCGCACCCGCTGACGAAATAAAAAATTCCCCGCTAGCAACATGAAAAACCCCCTAGACGATTCTACCCGAATCGCTCGGGGGTTCGAGGGCTACACCCGAGGGTACGCTCGCGCACACCGGCTGTCAAAGACAAAATCCCCCAGACGATTCTACCCGAATCACCCGGGGGCTTGGGGGGCTCCTGTGGGTTCATAAACCCAGGGTCCCTCATGGACCGGCTTCCCAGCAAAAGCTCGGCCCAGCAGACGACGTTACGAACGACGCACACCTCTTGGACCGGCCCAAATACCTAACGACAGGCCAGAAGGGCGATCCAATCTCCTACCAGAAGGCCTACATGAGGAGGAACGGAGCCCGCTTCCGACTCCTGCCCGCCTCTCCAACCGGAAGGCCAGGCCGAGGAGGAGCCACGCTCGCTTCTGACTCTGGCCAGCCTCTCCGATCGGAAGGCCTGGCCAACACCACTTTCAACTGACCTGCTTCTCCGACCAGGGATGCATCGAACCTCTGCTTACATCTCTTCTCCGACTGGCGCAGTTGGAACCAACTGGGACCAACTGACCGGGGATGACCGCTCGGTGAGGACCCAGGAAATGGATGGAGGAAGTAAGGCAGGGCACTCAAGTCAACCGCAAAACCGAGGACCGTACCCTGCACACCTGTAGGACAGTACCGACAGAACATGCCCGAAGGGTGCCTTGCAACCTTCCAGGCATGTCAGAACCCAAGCAGTGTTGTGGGCGCCGATATTTTGCCCTATAGTGTTATGGGCACCATCAATTTCCATACTAGGCAGACACGGTAAGGCTCCCCCCACATGCCTCTAAGCATCAACAGTGTTGTGGGCACCGTCATTTGCCATACATGGTGAATGCGGTAAAAACCTCCCACATACGTCTGACAAAAACAGTATTGTGGTCGCCTACCATCATCTTGTACCCGACGGCGTGGGCAACAAGACTTAGTAGCATACATACCCTCTCTCTCTCTCTCGCTTGTAAGGCCATCTCCTTCATCTATAAAAGGGGATGCTCTCTCTCCCAACAAAGGGGGATCGATTTCACAAACAACTCCAACGACAACTCCGAGGACTCTCAGACGATCCAAACAGCAAACGATCGATCCACCCTCTGCTAGCTTTAGACACTCTAAAGCTACACAGAGCGCGCGCTCGAATACTTAGCGCACATAGGAGCTCCCGTCACTCTCGGCCCTTCAGTCCGGAGTCCGACCGGACCTCTTGCACCCCCATCTTTCTCCCTCTCGTTTGTAACCCCATAGCAAACTTCGAGCACCTGGGCTCAGGAATAAAGTCACCGACCGACTCAAACTGGACGTAGGGCACGTTGCCTAAACCAGTATAAACCATGTGTCATTGAGTGCTAGGCCACATCCGATCACAACGTACGGCAAAACTACAAATATTTACGTGTTGGTCACTTTCTGCACCGACAGCAGTCTTTGCCGGAGAACGGGCGTCCACTAGCGACGTGTCCACTTCCTGAGAGGCCACTACTGGAGGCAAGGAACCAGGTGCTGCTGCTCCTGCTTGATGGCTCACTACAAGCGAGGTGGCCAGCTCCTCCAGCGTTGGGCCGACCCATGTGGGAGGCCCTATGCACGCGCATAGCTCCAACGCCAGTAGATCTGACTCGAGGAAGTTGTGTGCAGTAGCAGCGGTAGTGGCGTTATCATCGTAGTCGGTAGGCGCGCCCGAGTTGATGACTCTCGCCTGAGTTGAAGACCCATCTGAGCTCAGTGGACTACCTTAGGGTGCTTGTTGGGAGGCCGATGGCCTGCTGGCACGAGGGGAGTGCCGTGGCCAGCCGCCGCCCTTGGCCGCTGATGTCGTCACAGCATGCTTGAGATGCTTGTAGTCCCTAGCGAGGTGGTGGAAGCCGTGGCAGCGTAGGCAACAGCATGGCAACTGACAAGTCGCTACTTGGTCTGAGTGGGAAAGGCAGTTGAAACATCTGCCGTGAAGCTATGCGGGTACCTTCTGGGTATGCAGAACCTATTTTGGGCCATGGTGAGGCTCAGCCGAGGCGGCCGTAGATCCTGTCTCCTGTCGGGGGAGAATCTCCCCCCACCATCAATGTTGGGGTGAAGACCCATTCGCGATGGCTGAGGCGTTGGCAGACAAGGATGCAGCCATCCACTAGATGAGCAGGCAGGCCGCACACTAGCTGTGCGCGTGACCAACTGCGTTTTCCCCGCCTTCGTCGAGATCCCTATCGGCCAGCCTCCACTGTGCCCCACCCCAAAATCACGATTGAATGAGTCTGGGCGCGTGACAGGGACGCAATGACCGGCTTTGCCGTGTGACGAGCGGTGTCCAGGTAGGTAGTGGGGTGATCGTCATCATACTCCTCGCCGTCAGCGTCCGCCCACCATCGTTGCTTCATGCGTCCTCCCACGGGGATACCTGGGTAGAACAGAGCCGCGTTCGGTGAGAGATAGGGCAAGCACTCCCTGCACCAGGCGACAGCGTTGATGGTTGGTGGGGTGCCCAGGCCCTGAAGTGGGTGGCTACGTCGGCTCCTGCAGCTGGTCCCGGTGGCGGAAGGGGCGGGGCCATGCTAGATCTGGGCCCCTCGTGAGGCCGTGGCGTGCCTGCGGCGGCGACATCTGCCACTGGTAGCATAGTGGGCGGGGGTGGTGTTAGCGGAGGCAACCTCCCGGGTGCACCGCGGAGACGCGGATGGAAGTGGAAGAAGCGGGGGGAGTGGAGGGAGGAGAGGGGGAGGTGGGTGCGGGCTCTGTGGTGGCCGACGGCAGCAGGGAGGGGGCCGCCAAGGCGGCTCGTTGCGCGCCCTAGCACAGTCACCTGCGTGAGGGAGAGGAGGGTAGGGGGTGGTGGACGTAGAGGGGGTGGGAAGGGAGGGGAGGGGGAGGGGGGTGCGGGCGAGGGGGCTGCCAGGGGTAGCTAGGGTTTCCGGGTTCGGCCCAACTGCCCGATGTCGGGCTTTGTTTCAGCGAGCGGTGTACTCTGCTTCATTTTCACCCAATGTTGTGTTGTTTGCAAATTGTAATTTGTTATTTGATTTGAGAATTCTCAACTAGTATGATTAGATGTTTAGTCAGTCTGACTTTTAAGCTTGGTAACTTTTTATGCTTGACAGATGAAATATCAAAATTTCTAATTTTCACTTACATAAGTATATGAATTTTATCGCGATCTTACAAAACGTGTAGCCATGCACAAAACGTGTCCACTCCGTGTACACACGCCTGACTCGCTACTCAAGGGGTGACCGAACGACTACCATTTAGCGTTTAGGTGAACCTTGCTTCCACTAAAAACGACGAACACAAAAGAATCTCTCTGCAGCCGGCGCTATCGTCGTCCTTCTACTTGTCATCGTGGCCGCTGGCTAAAGGATTTGGCTTTCACTAATATCTCACTGAAGGAAATTGTTGATTAAAAATTAGATCATATCGAGATGTCCACTCCACTCCATGCGCATTATTACTATTATCTCCATAAAGAAAGCAAAGTCTAATCCTCTTCCAAAGGATTCTAGTATGGTGAATGGACCTTGTTGCCCATGAACTTTTTTTTTGAAGTTGTTGCCCATGAACTTGTATCCCAAGAATAGCCCAACAACAACTCTTTGCAAAGGTGCAGTGCAAGAACAAATGCGCCCGCGTTACATCTTGACCATCATGACAGAGTAGACATTTATAATATTGGGAGGACCATATTCTGTGCAGACATCTATTTTGCCCAACAGTTCTAAAAGTTTCCATCATCAGTACTGACGAATAAAAGCAAAATGGTGCCTTACTGCCTTACTGGCCTGTTGGCAGCCATGAACCCGAGGACAGGCATGCACCTATTTCTATTTGGGGAATTAATTAAAAGCACGGATTATTCTCTGTTCGCACAAGAACACGTCACCGTGTGCCCCCAGTGATAAGCGCGATACGCAGGACACGTCGCTGGAGGAGCCTCGCCCAGAGCGCGATACGCAAGACACGCCGGTGAGGTCTCTTGAGACCCGAAACCCCACACGCCCGGGAGAGACCCTGTCAGGGCATACGGCGGCTATGGGCTGCCCTAGCCGGCCTGACCGCTCTAGGGCTTCGCCGTCGTTGAAGCAACGATCATTGTCAACAACGAAGAACAAAAAGCAATAGTAGATTAGAAGACATGGTAATAAAAGATAAAAAGTAGATGTATATTGATAGGTTCGATTGTGTGTTGTCAATCGGCCATCACCCTTTATATTTATAGTGCGGCTGGACTTTCCAAGTACAAGAAGCTAATCTAATTCGGCTACAGCTAATTGCACGGGTTTGTTTATTCCGAGCCAGACTCCCTAAATAAGCACGCATGTACATGGTCTCTTCACGTGTCCGTATTTGCCTTGTTTAGTTGTATCCTTACCATGTTGGGGTAACCTGCAGGTCAATCAATTCCCTTTGTGCACGCACTCCAGCCGCAGGTAGCCATGATCCACAGGCATGCATGAATATGTCGTACAGCTTGCATTAGAACTCCATCACACTTCGGACTCCAGGCTATAAAATTCCTTGTAATTCAAGTCCATTGACCGAAGATAGATCAAGAGCGTACTCTCTCGTGTTACAGCTGTTGCCGACCACCATGTATACAGGACTCGACCAAGAACCAAAATATTGATCATCTCTGTACAAAGCTGTCCTGATATGTCGCGCAAGGCATGAATCCTCTAGATATGTTTCTTCCGTTCGATTGCTAAAACACCATAGTTCCTCTTGCATGAATGCACATATATACGGATGATCTCTTCTTTTGTCCTGGCCAATAACCGAACAACAATAATGTTTTGCACGTGTATATATAGCAGTGCATGCTGGCCTCTTTTCTCTTGTACACGACATCTGCATATAATAGTATTTCCATGATACTCAAAACAGCTTTCCTCGATCTGGTCTCGATATATATAACAGCAAGATGTGCCAATCTTTAGACTCCAAAGGCAACACTGATCAAGCAACGTTATACGCATTCGAGCAGCAGCATATCTTTCTTGACAATAAATAGACACCATCCATCTTGGCTGAAAAAACTCTTAACAACATTGCGAACAAGCCGAGTGAGTAGATGCACTCGTCCGACCAAGCTGAATACCAACGTATATCATTGAGTAATTGGACAGACAACTTAAATATAGCCAAATTAACCAAACCAAAGAATTAGTTACCGAATCACTTTATACAGTCAAATTTGGCTATTTGTGTTCTCGTATAATATAACCCCAAGCCAAATTTGGGTATCAACATTCTCCTAGTGTTTGCCGCCGCAGAAGCAGAAGTAGCTGAAGCACGCCTTCGAGAAAAACGTACGATCCCTTGTTCCAGTTAGGGTAACCCACGTTGCATGCAGCATCGAGAGCAGGCATCGCCATTAACAGTACGTCAGCTATGACCTGCTGTCCATAATTTTTAGAGTTGCTTTCTCCCAGCATTCTTAGCAGCAAATCCGATGGATCATGGATGTGCCGGTTGACGTTGGGTAGCGATAGTTTTTTTTTGTGTTAATAGTATATATGTACTCACTCTTAGTCAAGTGATTGCCAGACTTCTCCAAAGTCGATCGCAACAAATCTGCTCGCTCAGTCTTCTTCAACGTACTAACCTCCACCAGATAAGAAGCAATGGCGCCTTCACAAATGAATCTCTCTGCTGTCCTCCTAGTCGTTGTCCTCCTACCCGTTGTCATGGCAGCTCGTGGTATGTACACGTGCACATGCATGAACTGCATGTTGCAAGCGGCGATGTCATTTGATTAATCTTTTGCTAATTTAAAGTTGTTTGATACGACTTCGACATTTGTTGCATAAATGTCCATGCCTGGATCTGAACCATGCAGAGTCGGCGTCCATTGGGAAATATCTTTGCGCTGAACCCCTGAGCGACAATTATAAAGGGATATGCATTGGATTGATACACGACGCCGCCTGCAATCGTGTATGCATAGACGAAAGCAGCGACAACTTTAAAGGCTTCTGTAACTTTTTACAATGCTGGTGCCAACCTAGATGCACCTCTAAGACTGAGGTTGTTGCTAGCGCTCCAATCTGGCAATGATACAATGATCCCGCCTGAACAATGATCCGATCCTTCTCAGCCCTCGTCTAGTAATAATATATAACATTGTATACTTAGTATACCTACCGGCTGCTTACTTATGTTATGTCGTGGACTTGTGGGTCAAAATAAATTTGTATTTTCTTGTGCAAATGTATATGGTTGCCTATCAAAATTGGCATGTCTGGAAAAAACGGACGTTGAAGAGAGATTCCTCCGTGAATGCGGCTTCATTGGTTGCTCCTTGGTGGAATGAAGTCCGTACGTTGAAGAAGAATGAGCTAGCAGATGATCACAGATAAGTGACAAGTTTGGGCAGTACGTATATATGTAGCTTAGGTCGAGGTGAGGTGGGGTGGTTTAAAACTCTGTTTTTCTGTCAGGTGTGACGTTTAAAACTTCATTGTAAGCTGGACTTCCCAGCAGTGACTTTTGGCTTCCAATATAAGGCGGGCTAATGTGCCTTTGGTCTAAAAAAAATAGAGGGAGATGACAGTGAGAAATTTTGGCTCCCTCCAAAATGTCTTAACATGCAACACCAATCTACCAGGCCAGACTGCCAGTGGATGTATCGGACTTACAATAAGAATATATAGAGAAACCGAGAAAGCAATATTTTATTCCCCTCGAATCCTCCGTCGCGGGCAGGCATCTGTTAATTTTCTATTCTATATTATTGGGCTTGTTTTCCGCCGCAGAAGCAGAAACTAGTCAACTAGTTAAAGTACATGCTGCTGCGCTGGACCCAACCGTGCCGTCCCGCGCGTGGTGGCCACAGACGGTAACAGATTACACCAGCAACATACCGGCAACAAGGCGGCAAAAGTTCTTTAGACTCATTGTATGACATCGAGGGGAGCATGATTTTTCTTTCCACAATGCATAAACCATTGCAAATTCATACTTGAAAGCCTCTCTCAATCCTTGCACCGAAGGTGTCTGGAATTGAAGATGAAGTTGTTGCGGGTGATCTAAATACTCCGGCGTATCAAGATGATGATCTCCACAAAGAAAGGCACAAAGGTTGGCTCTGAACAATTCTACCATCGGGTAATGTTCCAAATTAACCAAGCTATTAAAACGAAGGGTGCCTAATACACTCAGCAGCAAGATTCACTACTACAGAATGGACGTGTTGTCCCGGGCGGTAACGGCCTTTAGTCCCGGTTACCGCGCCGGGACAACGATCCCGGAACTAAAGGTGGAACCTTCAGGTCCGGGTCATCGAGCCGGGACTAAAGAGGGACCTTTAGTCCCGGTTGGTGTTATCAACCGGGACTAAAGGTCCTCCAGCCGAGCAAACCTGGCCGCACCCTTTAGTCCCGGTTGGTAACCCCAACCGGGACTAAAGGTTCCTTTTCTTTTTCTTTTTTTTGTTTAATTTGTTTTCAGTTCAGTTACATATATTTGTTTAATATATAATATGTTTTTATGTACGTATTCTACGCTGCTAATATAAATACACGCATGCATATAATTACATCTAATTCTCATCTCGAGCATTATTATATTCGAATAAAGTATGAAACTATATATATTATAGATATATATGTATATATACAACACTTTCATAATCTTGTTCTCGAAAATAACGATATCAATAAACATTTAATTTATATCATTAGTTCCTTAGATCAAAGTAGAACTCGTCGTTGGGATTTAGCATTTTTTCTAGAAGATATCCTACTATTGACTCTTGAACTGCTTTCGGATGGTCTTTTTGCATGACCCTTCGTTTCAACCATTCAGTCTTGCATTTAAAATAAAAGGAAAAGTATTAATACATATATATATATATATTCATTTAAAAATAAATAAAAAATTGATATATACGTACTCTGAGGACATCTTCAGGTGTTCTTCTTATGTATGCAGTGATAAATTCACAAACGTAGTATCCACACAAGTTATTACCTGGTTCCTGCCGCAAACACCACTGTACGAGAAGAAGATTATTCTCATCATCTCACACGTAAATTGAAGTACGATATAGTAATTAAACACGTGGGGAAGTATATATAGTACAACTTACTGGTATTTCAACTACATTAAGTGGTGCCTTGCAATCCTTGCGGTGTTGCCGAATAAACTCTTTCCAAACCCTGTGCGACCAATAATGTACGATCGTTAATAAATTATGGCAAAGTCTATTCAATAATAGTTATGCGCGAGAGATCAAAATTACCCCTGGATAATGTCTATCATATCTTGGTATAGTGCTCGCTCTTTTCTCAATGAGTCCAAGATTACTAACTGACTTGAGTTTAACTCAATGACAATGAGTATCCAGTGAAACCTGCATTGGTTTATACACACACGTACATGCATATAAGTTGTATTGATATTACATAAAATGTGTAGACTACATTATTATTAACACTTACTCAAAGTTGTACGGGAAAAGTATTGTTGTCTTGTCGTGCTGCTTCACGAAGAACTTCATGATATTCGTCTGTGCTTCAGTGCTCCTTGATAATAATATCGGTTTTGAATACGATATAAGGATCAATGAAGCCAACACTGGTGTCTTGTATTCTTTGGAGCTCTGACATCTGGAATCTGTATATAAATATAAGTTACATGTGAGGATAATTATATATACGTACGCATGGAAGTGAGTTTATTAAATAAAAGTAAGAATCACTTACAAACAAAAGGAGTTAATGATTGATTTGTCCAGAGCGTCCAAGTGGAATAGTTGATGCAATTCTTCGAAACTAATATGTAAGATGTCATCTCCACGGAAGTAATGATGATCTCTAAATCTGACAAAGATCCACTGCTCACCCCTGCCACACGCCTGCATATACCACTTGTTGAGCAAGTACATTTGCGTACCCAATTCATTCAGAGCCGCAGGGTTGTACAGACTTTTGCCAAATTTATAAGTCTTCCAGGTATCAACTTCTAGGTTCTGGATTGGAGCTTTGCCCGTCACTTGATCCAAGGTTAAACCAGTTTGTTCAAAAAAAGCATTAAGGTCTTGAACCGACACTTCTCCAGAGTTGTCTGGTCGATAGACTTCTATGTTGGAACCATATTCATTAGCAACAACAGGATTTTGCATTGGTTGCTTCTGTTGTCCGAGCTATGGGACATCCTTCCCTGATGCTCTTTTCCTTTTCTTATGTGCATCATGTGACTTCACGAGGGAGCGGTCATAGTCTGATAGTGGCGGAGGCTTACGAACTTCAAGCATCTTTTTCTTGTGAGCTTCGACCTTCTGCCTTAGCTGATCTCGTGGTATGTAAAAGTACGACTTCTCCTTAAGCTGCACTTGTCTCTGCTTTTGGATATCTATAAAAAAATCTTTCACTTTTTTGTCTTCTTCAACTGCTATTTGTTCATCAGTCTTTTTAGGAGGTATTTCTTGATAAATAACTCTTTTTTTTGGGGCTTCTTTGCCGTCGGGACCTTAGACGTCTTTGTAGTGCGTCGCTGTGGAGGGGGTGGGGGCGGTGTTGGAGACCGGCGTGGAGGCGATGAGGCCAGTGTTGGAGTCTAGCGTGGAGGCGTTGGAGATCGTTGTGGAGGCGGTGGGGCCGGTGTAGGAGTTGGAGATCGTTGTGGAGGCGATGGGGCCGGTGTAGGAGTTGGAGATCGCCGTGGGGATGAAGTCGTCTCGCCCCCCGCGACGCTGTGATGAGATGGGGAATGAATGATTGGACTAGGCTGGGGGGAGACCCTGCTACAAAAACAAGTTGTGGGTCAATTATTTTTGAAGCCAATATAAAATTAATGGAAAAATAATATTTCATTCACTTTCATTCATACCTAGGGTGAGGTAGGGGAAGCGGTGGCGCCCCAGGAATGATGATGAAGCATTTGCGCCATTGAATAAATGTCTTCTCTGCTTCTCCTAATGTCTTCTCCCCATCACTGCCTTCAATGTCAAGAGGAACATTGTTGTAACCTTTGAGCACTCTATCGACCGAGACGCTAGCATATCCAGGTTGAATAACTGACACATGGATTCTTGGTGTCTTTGTTCGGTCTATTGGAGATACAACCCCGACAGCCACCATGATTGATGCATTATTACCATCTGGAATGTGCAGCTCACATGTTGTTAGAGGCTCGGTAATGTCATCAACAGGGAAGCGCAACCCAGCGTCACCTTGAATAACTGGCAGCTCCGTGGAAGCACAACTACTTTTCATCTGACCAACGGGGCTAATGGTGACTCCCGGCGTTGATTGTGATTGCATTTGACTCATTGCTAGCTGCACTTGCCTCTTGATCTCCTCCTGCATTCTTGCCTCAAGAGATTTTCCTCGTTCACGTGATTCAAGCAATGTTTGTCGTGACTCATTAACAAATTGCTCCAATACACGGATTCGGTCTGCCTCCTCATCCTTCTTTCTCTGGCGGCTTCTGTACGTATCCCTGTCTACTGGGAATGCTTGTAGCCACGGAACCGCCCCATAGCCTCTTGTTCGACCACCGTGTTCGGGATTCTCTAGGGCATATGTCAATTCATCCTTTTCTCTATAGGGCTTGAAAACACCACTATCAGCTTCTTCCCTAGCACGAGCTAGTCTCTGTGTTGCTCTCTCAATTTTTTGGCTAAAAATTAGCTTGCTAGTGTCTGGGTCTAGGCTTCCCCCATGAGCGTAGAAGCAATTCTTCATGCGTTGAGGCCAGTTCTTCTCTATTGTTTCAGGTATGATTCCCTTAGCAGTAATCTCTGCTTCTAGGTTCTACCACTTGGGAATAGCACTCCTATAACCACCTGATCCCATGCGATGATGGTATTGCTTCTGTCGGGCATTCTGCTGATTCCTCATCACACGTTCCTCACTCTCTTGAGATGTCTTGTATTGTACGAAGTCATCCCAATGGGACTCCAACTTGACAAATGCCTTAGCATTGAAATTTGGCGTTTCATTCTTCAAGATAAACTTTTTATACAATGTCTTCTTCCAACTCTGGAACAATGTTGCCATCTTCTTCATTGTCCAATCCCTCACTAGCTCCTTCAAAGCATCATCTGCTTGTAATGTGAAATGCTGAGTGATATCTCTCCAAGCTAGGTTCTTGTCACGATCAGATACAAAACTAACATTAGGAGCGGATATCTTTTGCTTCCATTCACGAGCACGAACTGGGATCCTATCCCTTACAATGAACCCACATTGATTGACATATGTCTGAGCATGTGGTCCCAATGGTTTGCCGGTGTCGGTGTCGAATTCTGATATTATGAAACGGCCCTCTAATGGCTTTTTTGGCCCTCGGACTTTCCTACTCTTGCCGGTGGTTGATGTAGATCCAGAGACCGGCTACATGAGTAGAAACACAACGATTAACAACAAATATACGTACGCATGCATCTATAAGAGATGATAGATAATCGAATATACCTCGCCAGTATTTTCTTGCGTGGCAATTTGTTGATCTTCAACCACCGGCATATTCAGGATATCCTCATAATCAGCAAAGTACTGACTCGTGTCATCTACATCCACATTGGTGTCGGCGTTGATAATATTCGCCATTATGTCATCATTCAAGTTATCATCTGGAGCAGCCATTTGTATCTTCAAGATAACACATAGATAGAATTACTATGGCACATAACATAAGTACATGTGATAACACATATAGAATTACTAAATCCAATTAAATATAATAACACATAATATTTCATAAGGATAAATAATAATAAGGTATAGGCTTTGGAATCGAATAAAAAACACTTTCGATCCAAAAAACATGGAAATAAGTACATGTATATATACACATAGAATGATACAATTTTCTCTCTCTCTCAACACATAGAATAAGTGCATATGTATATATCTCTAGATATGCATGTGATAACACATAGAATGTCTCTCTAGATACAATTTTCTCTCTCTCTCAACACATGGAAATAATTAAGTACATGTATATATACACATAGAAATAATTAAGTACATATATATGTATATACATATAGAATCTCTAGATAGAATTAATTACTAAATCTAATTAAACCTAACATATATACATAGATAGAATTACTAAATCAAAATTAAATCTAACACATATAGAGAGAGAGATAGAATAATAATTACTAAATATATCAAAAACTATAATAAAAAACTATCTAAATAAAGTACTAATTAAATTTTAATGCATTTAAATCTAATTAACATATATCAAAAACTATCTAAAAACTAAGAATAAACTACTAATTAAATTTTAATACATTTTAATCTAACATATATATCAAACACTACCTAAAAAACTATCTAAAAAACTATCTAAAAAGTATCTAAAAAACTATCTAAAACAGGCTATGGATGGCCATGCAAGGCGGCTGGGCGTGCTGGCCGGTCACGGGGCCGAGCAGAGTCGCGTGAGGACGACGTACGGCGTAGACTCGACGGCCGCCGGGCGGGGCTCAACGACGACGGCGGCGCGGGCGCGGCAAAGACGACGAGATCGAGGCCGAGCGGGGGTAGACGATGATGGCGGCGCGGGCGCGGTAGAGACGACGAGATCGATGTTGTAGATCGAAAAGTAGAAGATGAACCGTTCGATATATATAGGCCGGGACCCTTTAGTCCCGGCTTGTAACACCAACCGGGACTAAAGATCTTTTAGTCCCGACTGGTAAGCCGAACCGGGACTAAAGGTCCAACCCTTTAGTCCCGGCTCGGCTTACCAGCCGGGACTAAAGGATCTTTAGTCTCGGTTGGTGTTACCAGCCGGGACTAAAGGTATTTTTGGGCGGGCAATTCCGCCCACCCTTTAGTCCCGGTTCCTGGCCTGGGCCGGGACTGAAGGCCTAAAATTTTTGCAGCCCGCCAAAGTGTTGTTTTTTCATTAAGGATCGTAGATCTTGATGAGCTGCTCAAATGAGACACTAAATGACCTCAGATGAAAAATCTCTGAATACCAAGTTTGATCATCTCAGCAAGATCTACAATTGTTACATAGCTCATTTTCCCATTTGAGAAAGTTTTATCAAACACTAGTCATAAATTCTTGAATCTCATATAGACTTTCTAAGACTATGTCACACACTTGTGAAATTTGAACTACATTTTGTTCAAACTTTCTCAAATAAAAAAATGGCCTATATAAGGATTGTAGATCTGAACAAACTTGGTATTCAAAACTTTTCAATTGGAGACAATCTAGGGTTCCGAAAACTAGTTTGTAGGCGTTAAAATTTAAAAATCACAAATTTGAACCGTCCAAACTATCTCAAATGGAAAGTTGACCAAAACAGCAATTGTAGATCTTGATGATTTTAACAAACTTGGTATTCAAAACTTTTCAATTTGAAGTCATTTAGAGTTCATAATACTAGAGTCAAAGTGTTGTTTTTTCATTTGACCAAATTTGACTTGGTCAAACTTGCTCAAATGAGACACTAAATGACCTAAGATGAAAAATCTCTGAATACCAAGTTTGATCATCTCAGCAAGATCTACAATTGTTACATAGCTCATTTTCCCATTTGAGAAAGTTTTATCAAACACTAGTCACAAATTCTTGAATCTCATAGACTTTCTAAGACTATGTCACACACTTGTGAAATTTGAACTATATTTTGTTCAAACTTTCTCAAATGAAAAAATGGCCTATATAAGGATTGTAGATCTTGAAGAGCTGAACAAACTTGGTATTCAAAACTTTTCAATTGGAGACAATCTAGGGTTCTGAAAACTAGTTTGTAGGCGTCGAAATTTAAAAATCATAAATTTGAACCGTCCAAACTATCTCAAATGGAAAGTTGACCAAAACAACAATTGTAGATCTTGATGATTGTAACAAACTTGGTATTCAAAACTTTTCAATTTGAAGTCATTTAGAGTTCATAATACTAGAGTCAAAGTGTTGTTTTTTCATTTGACCAAATTTGACTTGGTCAAACTTGCTCAAATGAGACACTAAATGACCTCAGATGAAAAATCTCTGAATACCAAGTTTGATCATCTCAGCAAGATCTACAATTGTTACATAGCTCATTTTCTCATTTGAGAAAGTTTTATCAAACACTAGTCATAAATTCTTGAATCTCATATAGACTTTCTAAAACTATGTCACAACAGTGCATCGTTGTATCATGCGGGCACAACAGTGAATTTTTTCTTGACGTATGATCCTTGGTTATGATCTTATCATAACCATGGAGTGTCTTCATGTAACACCTCGGGTGTTTAAAATACTAAAACCTGACATGTCATCATATGCATTGCAAAGCATTTGGCATTTGGTGAAAACTTTGAGATGCATACACTAAAACAAGTTTATATTCATGTGGTATGTGTTGAATTGTATTGTTTGACTTAAATTCAAAGTTTGTTTGGATTTTTGAATTTTTCGAGAAAACCCCGCTTTTCAGCATTTAAATCCTACCCTAAAAATCCATTTCAAAATCTAAGCATATTTTGGGGTTGAGCCCAAAAGCAAAAGTGTAGAGCTTGACAAGTTATACAAAGTTTGTTTTTGGAGTTTTTCAAGTTGTTTAGAAAAATTTTGAGTAATTCAAAAAGGCGTAATTTGTTAAATTTCCCTATTCAAATTCAAAAGTTCATTTCAAAATCTAGACCGAATTAGGAGATGGTTATAGAAGCAAAGTTGTAGAACTTTTGATTTTGAACAACTTTTGTATTTGGAGATTTTTGAGTTGTTATGAAAATTTGAGAGTAATTTATGAATTTTGGCGAATGGCATTTCTATAATTTGAGTGAACAGTGTCCACCGCCAAAGCTACATTGCCGGCATTTCCTTCTTCGGCGTTCCGGGCGCAGTCGTGGCCGTTTTGGCGTCGCGCTAGCGCGGTGAAGGCCACAGTGCAACTTCCTCGAGCTTCTTGGCCCCCTTTATAGCCTGAGCCGCCGTCGTCTTTGCCCTTTCTTCTTGCTCTGTTTTCCCGTCGCCGCTGCTCCACTCCGGTGAGCCCGTGCCGTCGTTGTCGTGCTCCACCGTTGCTGATAAGCTAGTCCCAGCTCCACCTTAACCTTATGCGTCCAACCGACCCACCAATTCAGTTTATCTCCACCGGAAACTCGCTGTCCACGTCTTTCTTCTTCGTGGCCGGTGACCTTCCCGTCGCAAGCGCATCTCCGTGGCCAGCGCCCTCCAGTGAGCTGCTGTCCTTGCTCTGTGTACCTATGGCTTCGTCTCGATACTGTGGTGCTTACTCCATAGTTGGTTGTTCATTTTGACCACTGCAGTCGCCGGTACACCATCGCCGACGATGTTTTGCTCCGCCGTGATCACTGTGATCGTCGTCACGCCTCTCCGTTGTTTCTCCGACCTCGCTCCTTGCTTCAACGCGTTCGGGGTGAGCCACTGGTGCTTCCTGGATCCCTTGTTTGAGCTCTACCGGTCGCACACCGCCGGCGTAGCGCTGCCGTGCCACCGCGTCCGCCATGGTCGACGACGAGCTCGTATAGGGCCGTAATCAGTGCTGATAGGGACGTCAATCGATGCGCCTAGACTTGGTGATCATTTTGGTACGTTGGTCGTCGCTGGTGATCTCACCGTCGGCGACAAATCGCCGGTCAGAGCCATCGCTGCCGTGGTCAACGTCGGAGGTTGAAGATGACATGTGGGACCCGGTTGTTAGTGACTCAGCGTTCAAATGGATTTTTCTATTTTCAGATTTGAATGAATAGTGTCTGTTTTTGTTATTTTTGTGTAGATTTATTTAGAGCTCCAAAAATTATGAAAATTTTTGTGTGACTTCTCTGTGATGTATAGTATTTAAGAAAAATATGAAATAATGTTTTTCAGTAATTTTTGAATGTGATAAAAATTGCTCAATTTATTAATAAATGGATTTCCATGATTTTTCTAGGCTTATTTATTTATCCAAAAATTATGAAATTTGTTTTGCCACTTAGTTATCATGTAATGAACATTTACAAAAATTTTGAGCTCAATTGGAATAAGTTGATTTATTTCATAATTTTGAATTAAATAATTAATTCATAAAAGCAAATAGTAACCTTTAATGATTTAGGTTTTGTTTGAAATTTTGATTGAGTGATGACCTTGGATCATTAGTTGATAATGATCCTTGGCAATTGATTGGGTGTTGCGAAAAAGGTTTGATTAGTTTGACTTGCAACTGTACCGCGAAGGAAAGTTGTATTCAAATTATTAATTTTGCATCCATCATCGAGCATCATGTTTCGTATTCCACATCATGTTAAACATGGCATTGTTATTACGTGTAGTAAACGAAGGTGAACACGTGGTAGTTAATCAAGTGGTTGAGGAGGTTAATCCGTCTGTTGAGGTCGGATCGAATACTTGTGAAACGTCGCAGGAGCCGGACTTTTCCGTCAACGAAGGCAAGACCCGGATGCATACAACCCTACCTTGTGTTTTACAAATTAATTTTGCTTTTGCTTTCCGTTACTGCATTAAGTGATTAGGAGTTAAGTAAAAGCCTAATTGGTGCATTACCACCCTTGTTATTCCATATTTACCATATTACCAGTTTTTAAACTCGTATATGCCTAGTTTTGCTTAGCTATGCGTAGAACGATGAAAGTCGGGTGATTACCTGCCACCTGCAAGTTTTAAATGGAACATTGGTTAATTATGTTAGCATGTGATATGGGAATGTGGAGTAATAAATCTAGACCGGGCGGACTCGGTGTGTGTGAGCCACAAGACATGGAGGTCTTGTGAGCGGGTTCTTTCCGCCTGTGTCGGTTAAGGCACGTCCGTTGTTGAATTGCATGAGGTGAGAATTTGTAGTACTAACCACATACTCCGGTAAGCCTTTACTCGGCTATTCTATTATGAGAATGGCTACTCGCGCACTGGGAGTGGAGAGATGGCGGGAATAGCGTGTACCCACGTGGCCATGGGCTGGAATGGTGGAGTACTGTATTCTCGGGTGGCACGGACCCGTTCTTGTTTTAGAGGATCCGAGGGTAGGTTGGTATATGTAGGTCAGGGACCTGCATGTGTCGTGTGGTCTGGAAGCCCCAGCTGGGTTTATAATTGGTTCGAATCGTCGTTGCTCCTCGGTTATGGAGACTCAACTCACTGTTCATCATCGTAGTATTAATAACTGGAACTTGAGAATGGTTGATGAAGGTGTTGGATATGAAGTTTCATGATCTCATTACGGATCGTGTCATCTTTGTATATGATTTTATGAAGTTTAAATTGTTGAAATAAAGAATTTTGTTAAAGAGCTTTTACGCTAAATAACTTTGATTATTGCTAAAACCATACCTTGAATTCCTGAGCCTGCATTCCTGAATTATCAGTTCTTATTTCGGTTAAGTCTTGTTGAGTACTTTTGTACTTAGGGTTCGTTGACCCTTGTTGCAGGTGAGCCTCATGAGCAGATCTGTTTTGGATCATGCTGCATGACAGTTGTACCTTGTGATGACGATGAGAAGTAAATGTGTGGCCCTTGGGCAGGGCAATCTCCTTGTGTGTTTTGTATTATATTATAATGCCACTCCACTACTACTATGGTTTGTAATAATTATCGAACTTAGTTTGTAAGGTTTGAAACAACTGGTTTGTAAACTATGTTATCGTAAGACTTCCGCTGTTTTTACTCTGGTGTAGATATTTGAATAAATGTTGTAATACTGCAATGACTCTGTAACGTGATCCTGCTCGGAAATCGTGGATGATTCGGGGTTCCCCGAGGACACCCGACAGACTTCTTAAGTTACCAGGAACATATGCATTGTTGTCAAAGGTCGTTGGACAATGACAAGTGCATGTGGGTCCTATAATTTAGGAGGTTCTGCCACACTTCATCATTTAACATGATGCTTGGATCTTTCTTCACTATGAAGGGTGGAATTCGGACATTTCTTTCATAATCTTCTGACATGTCTGACTTGTCTTCAATTCCCACTATATTTATTTTCCTAGAAAGAACTATGTGGCGCTTTGGCTCATTGATCATTGAGTTGATGTCTTCGTTTTTTCCTCTCTTTGATTTTGTAGACATGTCTTTCACATAGAACATCTGACTCACATCGGTAGCAAGGACGAATGGTTCGTCTTTGTACCCAATATTGTTGAGGTCCACTGTTGTCATTCCATACTCTTTGTCGACTGTTACCCCTCCTCCGGTCAGCTTCACCCATTGGCACCAGAACAAAGGGACTTTAAAATTAGGTGCGTAGTCTAGTTCCCATATATCTTCTATGCGGCCATAATATGTTTGTATATTCCCATTTGGATCTGTGCCATCTATGCGAACACCACTATTTTGATTGGTGCTCCTTTTATCTTAGGCAACTATGTAAAATGTATTCCCATTTATCTCGTACCCTTGGTACGTGAGGATATGCCATGATGGTTGCCTAGCCAACAAATACTGTTGCTCATCAATATTGTCATCGCCTTGACATTCTTTTCACAACCAACCACTGAAACTTTCCATGTGCTGACGCCAAATCCAAGCTTCAGTCTTCCCTGGAAACTTGGATCGTAAGAACTCCTTATGTATCTCGATGTACGGATGCACCAATGACGAGTTATGAAGAACTGTGTAGTGTGCTTTATTGAAATAATCATCTTCCATGCCAATATATGTTTTCTTCCCTAAAGTTCCTTTAACGCTGAGTCTCCCCTCGTGTCGCGATTCGGGAACGCCAATTGGGGCAAGGTCAGGAATAAAGTCAACACAGAACTCAATGACCTCCTCTGTTCCATAGCCCTAGGCGATGCTTCCTTCAGGCTTAGAACGGACTTTCACATATTTCTTCAAGACTCCCATAAACCTCTCGAAGGGGAACATGTTATGTAAGAACACAGGTCCAAGAATACTAATCTCCTTCACCAAATGAACTAGAAGGTGTGTCATGATATTAAAGAAGGATGGAGGGAACACCAACTCAAAGCTGACAAGATATTGAACCACATCATTCTATAGAGTAGCTAGTTCCACTGGATTGATTGCCTTCTGAGAAATTGCATTGAGGAATGCACATAGCTTCACGGTGGCTACACGTACATGTGGAGGTAGAATTCCTCTTAAAGCAACTAGAAGCAATTGCGTCATAAGCACGTGGCAGTCGTGGGACTTTAAGTTTAGGAATTTCTTCTCTGGCACATTTATTATACCCTTTATATTGGAGGAGAATCCCGATGGGACCTTGATGCTGCTTAGGCATTCGAACATGTTGTCCCTCTCTTCTTTGCTAAGCGTGTAGCTAGCAGGACTTAAGTAATGACGTCCATCATCTGTCTTCTCTGGATGAAGCTTGTCTCGTTCTTTCATGCCCTACAAGTCCTGGCGTGCTTCAAGTGAATCTTTTGGCTTCCCGTACACACCCATGAATCCTAATAGGTTCACACAAAGATTCTTTGTCAGGTGCATCACGTCGATTGTATTGCGGACCTCTAGGACTTGCCAATAGGGTAGCTCCCAAAAGATGGACTTCTTCTTCCACATGGGTGCGTGTCCCTTAGCATCTTTGGGAATAGATTCGCTGCCTTGTCCCTTTCCAAATACTACTTTCACATCCTTGACCATTACGAGTACATCTTCCCCGGTTCGGTTATGAGGTTTCTTCCGGTGGTCTGGCTTACCTTTAAAATGCTTACCTTTCTTTCTTACTTGGTGATTCAAAGGAAGGAATCGACGATGGCCAAGGTACACAATCTTTCGACATCTTTTCAAATATATACTGTCACAGTCATCAAAACAATGTGTGCATGCATTATATCCTTTGTTTGTCTGACCTAAAAGATTACTTAAAGCAGGCCAATCATTGATTATTATGAACAACATTGCTCGTAGGTCAAAGTGTTCTTGTTTGTACTCATCCCAGACATGTACACCTGGTTTGTTCCATAAAACTAGAAGTTCTTCAACTATTGGCTTCAGATAGACATCAATATCGTTGCCAGGTTGCCTCGGACCTTGGATGAGGATCGGCATCATAATGAACTTCTGCTTCATGCATAACTATGGAGGAAGGTTGTAGATCCATAGAGTAACTGGCCAAGTGCTATGACTAGTGCTCTGCTCCCCAAAAGGATTCATACCATCTGTACTTAAGGCGATCTAGCCTCATTTGTAAACTCTGGAAATTCCCTGTCTATCGCTCTCCACTGGGACCCATCAGCTGGGTGTCTCAGCATATTGTCTACCTTACGGTCTTCTTTATGCCACCGCAACAACTTTGCATTGTCTTTATTTCTGAACAAACGTTTTAAGCGTGGTATTATAGGAGCATACCACATAACCTTGGCAGGGATTTTCTTTCTAGGACGTTGTTCACCCTCGACGTCACCAGGATCATCACGCCTGATCTTATACCGCGCTGCTTTACATACCGGGCATTCATCCAAATTCTCGTATTCATTGCCATGGTAGAGGATGCAGTCATTAGGACATGCATGTATCTTCTGGATTTTTAATCCCAAAGGGTAGACAACCTTTTTTGCTTCGTACGTAGTGGTGGGCAATTCATTTGGCTTCGGAAGCATCTTCTTTATGAGGTTTAATAAATTCCTAAATGCCTTGTCGGATACACCATTCTTTGCCTTCCACTGTAGCAATTCCAGTGTTGTACCTAGCTTTTTTTGCCCCTCTTCGGCCATCGGGTATAGCAACTTCCTATGATCCTCAAGCATGCGCTCGAACTTAACTTTTTCTTTTTCACTTTCGCATTCTTGTTGTGCATCACGAATGGCATCGCCAAGAGCATCACCGAGATCATCTTCTGCCACTACCTCTTCTTCATCTCTCCCCATTGTAGTATCATCAAAGGCACCATACTGAGCAATAATGTCATCAATGTCTAAATCTTCTCCTTCACCTTCTTCCATCATGACCCTGCTTTCTCCATGCTTAGTCCAACATATATAGTTTGACATGAAACCTGACTTAAGCAAATGTGAATGAAGACTCATTGAGCTTGAATATTCCTTTAAATTCTTACATATGGCACATGGACAGCACATGAAACCATCCCGCTTATTTGCCTCGGCCACACCTAAGAAATAGTGCATGCCCTTAATAAAGTCTTGGGAGCGGCGATCGGCATTGTACATCCAATGGCGTGACATAATCTGCATTACACGACAAATTATGAAAACCTTGAACATAATTAAGTATTTTATTACACAACATAGATGACACACACACGGTTGATTAATTAACTAAGCCTGGCTACAACGTAAGCAATCCCAACTATCACTAAACAAACTAAAACTACAATGCACTTCAGTAACATAATTATTTCGTGATCGTACGTAACTAAAACAGACAAATCATTCTTCTGTTGAATATCAATAAGCTTCTTCTGCTGGCTCACTGCCTCATCATCAGTAGCCACTACCTCAAGCGCACCCGAATTCTGCACGTATGTAGCATAATCTTCCTCCCAGTACCAACCATCGCATCCATTGCCCTCCCACTGAAATTAAAGTCAAAAAAATATTTAGTCAAAAATATTCAAGAAAAGTAGGTCAATTAGCCATAATAATCAAATGCGTAAGAAACTCACATCGTGATCCGGGCACTTGTAGAAAACACGACCCTTGTTGGGTCCCTGTCTCTTGACTCGGTACTCCATCACAATCTTCTGCTTACACTTGCCGCAGATAATGAGAGGGAGTTCTGGCCTCAGTCGTTTGGTACCAGTTGTCATCTACTTTCTATACTTATTTTTGCAAACTAGTGTAAATTTCACATTTTCTAAAATGATATATTTAAACAAAACTAAAATTATTTATTTATCTAACTAAACCATGAAATATGTACTATGTATAATAGTAAAATACCAAACTATCAAGTGATTTTACTATTGTAAATCATCATGTGATTTTGAGCTAAAAATGACATAGAAATTACATAGCTCAAAAACATGTTTCAATAAATAACCATCTGTACTAGTTGACCTTACTTACGTGATCATCTCGGCGAGTATTTCTCCACCGGACGGCACCGTACTTGGCCAAGGAAGAGCTCCGATTCTACGAGGAAGGCAACACGGTCTTCCACGACCGTTGCCGCTCTCCCTCATAGAATCAAAGCTCCTCCTTGACATCCGTTACCGCTCGACAGAGAACATGCTCGGCGAAATGAACACGGTCCGCAAGTTCAACTAGTACGGATTTTCTATAATTTTCTAACTATTTTCTAAGTTTTTCATTTCATGGAAAATTTAATTCTAAAAAATAAAAGGCATGATTTCTAAGTAGTTCATTTTATGGAAAAAATAATTCTAAGTGACCTGCTCGATATCGGCGAGCTCGCTGGCGTTTAGGTTGCCGAGGATAGTAACATTTGTAGATGACATTTGTAGGTCTGAAGTTATCAAATATCCATCAAATTATTGCTCAAAAACGTGTTTCAATAAATAACCATCCGTACTAGTTGACCTTGCTTACGTGATCATCTCGGCGAGCATTTCTCCACCGGACGGCACCGTACTTAGCCAAGGAAGAGCTCCGATTCTACGAGAAAGGGAACACGGTCTTCCACGACCGTTGCCGCTCTCCCTCGTAGAATCAAAGCTCCTCCTTGACGTCCGTTACCGCTCGGCAGAGAACATGCTCGCCGAGATGAACACGGTCCGCAAGTTCAACTAGTACGGATTTTCTATAATTTTCTAACTATTTTCTAAGTTTTTCATTTCATGGAAAATTTAATTATAAAAAATAAAAGGCATGATTTCTAAGTATTTCATTTCATGGAAAAAATAATTCTAAGTGACATGCTCGATATCGGCGAGCTCGCGGGCGTTTAGGTTGCCGAGGATAGTAACATTTGTAGATGACATTTGTAGGTCTGAAGTTATCAAATATCCATCAAATTATTGCTCAAAAACATGTTTTAATAAATAACCATCCGTACTAGTGGACCTTGCTTACGTGATCATCTCGGCGAGCATTTCTCCACCGGACGGCACCGTACTTGGCCAAGGAAGAGCTCCGATTCTACAAGAAAGGGAACGTGGTCTTCCACGACCGTTGCCGCTCTCCCTTGTAGAATCAAAGCTCCTCCTTGACGTCCGTTACCGCTCGGCAGAGAACATGCTCGCCGAGCTGAACACGGTCCGCAAGTTCAACTAGTATGGATTTTCTATAATTTTCTAACTATTTTCTAAGTTTTTCATTTCATGGAAAAATTAATTCTAAGATCACGTAAGCCGCCGGGGACGAGGATGGCGCGTGCTGCAGCGAGGATGAGCGAGGCGTGATTTAGATGAACTAATTTAACTTTTGTTTATCCAAACATATATGCAAATCATCATGTGATTTTGAGCTAAAAATGACATATAAAATCATAATAAAGTCCAACATATAAAGTTACACATGCATCTACATCGCAAAATGAGATAAGTTACTGATAAAACATAAGTGGATTAAGTTTGTTACCTCCAAAATCGAAGAGCAACACCAATGGAGGGGGAGAGAGCAAGAACAACAGCAAGCTGAAGAACAGAGGCAGTGAGTTTGAATGGAATGGCTCGGACTCGGGGAGAAAGAAATGAGCTGAATTATAGGCCGGGATAATTAGTCCCGGTTAGGGGGCCAAACCGGGACTAAAGATTAATCCTTATTCCCGGGGCATCACCCAAACCGGGACTAAAAGCTTTAGTCTCGGTTGGTAATACCAGCCGGGACTAAAGATCCCTGCCCCGCGGAAGACCGTTGGGCAGGGACCTTTAGTCCCGGTTGGTATTACCAACCGGGACTAAAGGGTCCTTTAGTCCCGGGGGTAAAAAATGCTGAGGCTAATGTCAAATTGGGACATCATTCTAAAGTCTGTTCTCTAGTAGTGATTACATTTCAGGAAAAGATGCTCTAGTGGTACCTCTGAGTTTGCTTGGCATAGAGCATAATTTTAATCTGGAAGTTCCATATATTTCTTGTTCCGAGTAGACCTGTCTTTCATGACCAGCCCAAAAAGTATTTTATGTTTCAAGTGACTTTTTAGGATTGCTTTCTCCCAGCATATCATTCATGACAAGTCCAATGGATCCATTGTTTTGGAGCAGCCAATGCAATGCAAATTTGTCCTCTTGGACATGTGATTTGTATATATTGCCAAACTTCTCCAAACTCGATCATCCAAAGCAAATTTTTGTGTACTTGCTTTCTTCTTCAACGTATCAACTTCCACTAGTGTGCACCTACATGGCCGTGTAGGCCGTTTACACACCGTATAAACGTTACACAAACCCTACTATGCAGTTTAGGGCCTAAACGGTTATTACATGGTTCCACCGTTTACACGGTAAAAAAACGGTTCTACACGGACTAAACATTGTACACAAAACAATGATTACACAGTGATTAAACTGTTTGAAACAACGTTTAGGCGAAATGGAAGTATCAACTACATCTAATTGCGTATTAGTGTGAAATTTGTTATTTGTGAATTGTTTTTCTCTCGATCATGCAAAGGGTTTGTGCGTCTTTGTATTAAGATAGAGAAATTGTTCAATACATCAGGCCTTAGCGGTGCCTTAGGGGGTCAAAAGAGTTATACATGGACACTCGGCACCTCCCTAGTGTACTGAAAGCTATGTTGTTACATTGGACACTGATCAACCCAAATTGCAGCGCCGGCTAGGAGGCCTATGCCCAGGCTGTCGAGCAGCGGCGACGCTGCTTGCGTGTGCCGACCTCCCCGTCCTCTAGGAACAACTCACAGATCGCCTACATATTAGTGTTGTCACCGTTGAAGATTTCTTCATACGCCTTGAAGGCCAACATCGACGGAGATGGTATCCCACTAGCTAGTCCCAGGCACTTCATGACAAGGTACTCACCTCGGTTGGATGCTGGGATATGAGATATGCTCTGTGCTATACTATATATCCGCTTGCCCCTCATGGGGATCGTGGGTGGTGCATGTCCACCGTGGGCCTCATCTACGGGCAGCTCCAGGATTGGCGGCTGCCTCATCTTTGTGAATCGCTCGGTGCAGTGCTTGAGGTGTCTATCGATAGAGGTTGTCTAAGGAGATGGAGTGCGGTTGACGGCGACCGTGGGAGCCACGACCGTTGTGGCTCCCTAGGTAGCTGCCCTGACTAGCGCTGGGTCAGGGTATGCCTCGGCATCTATGACGCTGGGTTATCCCCCATGGCAGCATGACCTGTGGTGGCCCCTGCATAGGAGACAAGGGAGACAAGTCCATTGTCCACTGGGTAGTCTTTGCCAGAGAATGGGCGTCCACTAGCGACGTGTCCACTTCCTGAGAGGCCGCTACCAGAGCAGGTGAGCACCCAGGCGCTGGTGCTCCTGCTTGGCGGCTCACTACGAGCAAGGCGGTGAGCTCCTTCAGCATTGGGTCGACCCACACGGGAGGCCCCGCACACGCGCATAGCTCCAACGCCAGCAGATCTAGCTCGGGGAAGTAGAGTGTGCAGTAGCAGCGGCAGCGACATTGTCATCGTTGTCGGTAGGCGCGCCAGAGTTGATGACCCTCGCCGGCTTACTCCAGCATCACCACCGTCATCGTTGGGTTCTATTGGCGTCCCCTACAGCAAACTGCATAGCCCCATCCGAGCTCGGTGGACCGCTGCGGGGCGCTTGTTGGGAGGCCTATGGCCTGCCGCCATGAGCGTAGTGCCGTGGCTGGTCGTCGCCCTTCGCCGCTGAAGTCATAGCATGCCTGAGCCGCTTGTAGTCCCTGGCGAGGTGGTGGAAGCCGTGGCAGCGCAAGTAACACCGTCGCAACCGGCAAGTCGCTACTTGGTGCGAGTGGGAAAGGAAGTTGAAACATCTACCACGAAGCTCTATGGGACATTCGACGTCTGCAAAAGCTGTTTTGGGCCGTGGCGAGCCTCAGCCGAGTCGGCCACAGATTGCATCTCCTGTCGGGGGAGGATCTCCCACCACCCATCAATGTTGGGGCGGAGACCCGCCATGGTGGCCGAGGCATTGGCGGACAGGGATGCAGCCATCCACTAGCCGAGCAGGTAGACCGCACACCAGCTATGCGCACGGCCGGATGCATTTCCTCCGCGTTCGCCCAGGTCCCTATCGGCCAGCGTCCGCTGCACCATGACCCAAAATCACGATTGAACGAGTCTAGGCATGCGGCAGGGACGCGGTGACCGGCTTCACTAGACGACAAGCGACATCCAGGTAGGTGGTGGGGTGGTCATCGTCGTAATCCTCGCTGTCAGCATCCACCCACCAGTGTTGCTTCGTGCGCCCTCCCACAGGGCCACCAGGGTAGAATGGAGCCGCGTTCGGTGAGAGGGGGGTGAGCTGGGGTTCCAGGCGGCACTGCGATGGCCTAGCTTGGGTGATCGGTGCCCATGGACCTAGAAGGCCCAGACAGCATGCAGTGGTCATCATTGGCAGAGGTAGCACTCCCTACGCCATTCGGCAGCGTTGATGGTTAGCGGGGCGCCTAGGCCCCGAGCTTGGTGGCTGCGTCGACTGCGGCAGCCGGCCCCAGCGGTGGAGGGGGCAGGGCCTTGCCAGATCTGGTCCCCTCGTGAGGCCGCAGGGTGCCCACGACGGCGACATCTGCCACCGGCGGCATAGAGGGCGAGGAGGCACCGGCACCGGAGGCAACCTCCTGAGCGCGCCACAGAGACGCGGGTGGCGGTGGATCGAAGAAGCGGGGGGATTGGAGGGAGGAGAGGGGGAGGTGGATGCGAGCTCTATGGTGGCCGGTGGTGGCGGGGAGGGGGCCGCCAAGGCGGCTCGTCATGCACCCCAGCACCGTCACCTACGCGAGGGAGAGGAGGGTAGGGGGTGGTGGACGCAGAGGGGGTGGGAAGGAAGGGGAGGGGCGGTGGGTGCGGGCGTCGACGCCGGCAGCGGCAGCAGCATGGAGCGGGCCGCCATGGGCGGCTAGGGTTTCGGGGTTCGGCCTGGCCGACCGATGTTGGTCTTTGGTTCAGCGAGCGATGCAGTCTGCTTCATTTTCACCCAATGTTGTGTTATTTGCAAATTGTAATTCGTTATATTTGATTTGAGAATTGTCAACTAGTATGATTAGTGTTGTAGCATGGCTTCTGGCGGGTGGCGAAGGCCCCTGGCAGCGGGGTGTCGCCAAGGCGTCTTCGAGCGGGCGGAGACCGGGCGCTGACTAGGAGATTTCTCGACCATGCTCGAGGGGTCATCACGGACTCCGCCGAGGCCAGGCACGCATCCCGCCGACCGCTCAGGCGGGCGTCTCCAGTATTACGGGCGGAGGCAGCCTTTTCTCTAAAACTAACCAAACAAACGATTTTGCCCAAGTGTGTGCAAGTACTCAAGCGCGGGCGCTTGTGGTGGGCGCAAGCGCACCAGCATGGCTCCTGCACGGAAGATGTCTCCGCCTGGACCGGTGGGGACCCTCCGAGGCAACGGCGCGCCCCTAAGGGCGGAGGCTCGGAGGCCAGTGGCCGGGCGGAGACCAGCTGGTGATGCCTCCGCCCGGACCGGCGGGGACCCGCCAAGGCGACGGCGCGCCATTGATGGCGGAGGCTCCGAGGCCAGTGGTCGGGCGGAAACCAGCTGGTGATGTCTCCGCCCGGACCGGCGGGGACTCTCCGAGGCAACAGCGCACCCCTGAACGCGAAGGCCAGCGGCGAGAACCATGGCTCCCGCGCGGCTGGGCAGATACCCGCGGAGAATGTCTCCGACCATCCGGCAGAGGCCCGCCAGGGGAGCAGCGCGCCATGGGGGATGAAGGCCAGCGCCGGGGTGCCAGGCCTTTGGGCCGAAGACCAGCTACAGTGGGCCGACCGCTCATGGAGGCCCATTGCTTAGAAACGGTGTGGCAGGACTGCCCCGCGAATAAAAGGCTAGCGGCAGAATATTCCAGGAATGTACTGTAGTAGTTGAGGGGCATTGTAATAAATTCTGTTATGTGGTAGTTGAGTCCTATAAATAGGGGACACTTGTAACCATGGAGGTTGGTTGGTGGGTGAATTAATGAAACCCTAACTTCTCATGCCATTCCCTTACTCTCCACAATTCCCCCTGTCGCTCGTACCATGAGCCCCCGTCCGAGACCGGCCGTCCGACGGGCGGAGGCCTTGGTCTTCGCCACGCAGGTTGAAACCTCTAGTTTCAACATTGGCGCCCACCGTGGTTGAACCAAGGCAAACCAACGATGGCAGGGAAAAGAAAGACCACCACCAGAGCAGCAGCGGCCACAGGTCAGCGAGGAAGGCCTAGGCGCAACATTCGTAGCGCCTACGCAACCTCGCCAGCAGAGGATGACACCAGAGCAGACGCCCAGGGTCAACCACCGGAACCCCAAGACCAAGAGATTCAAGATCCGGAGGCCCAACCAAACTCAGCCACAGCACCCGAGCAAGAACTGCAATAGCTGCAAGCACAGTTGCAAAGAGCGCAACAAGAGAGGGACAGAATGGCAGCAGCATTCGTAGCTAATCAGCAAGCTATCCAAGCATCAGCACAAGCAGCAGAAATAAGGCAGCAGTTGGCAGTCCTACATGCTGAGATGCTAAGTATGCAGCATGCAGTACCAGCAACAACCTCCGCAATCCCAGCCTCTGCAGCAACACCAACTGCAGCCATGCTTCAGGGTTCTACGCCAGTGATCAGCCAGCCGACAATGCCATCTCAGGTAATGCGGAGGCCTATCGATCCCAAGTCCCCACTATCTGAAGGCATACAACAGTCGCCATGGCCAACATCGTACAAGCCAATCACACTACGCAAGTTCAACGGAAAGACTGACCCCCATCAGTTCATTATGAGTTACGAGGCAGCAGTAGCCTCCGCCAGCGGAGACGATGCCGTCTTGGCAAAGTCATTTGTCATTGTAGCCGAAGGCGACGCACTGGCTTGGTATTCTATGCTCAAACCAAGCACAGTCTATTCTTGGGAGAACCTTCGGGACAAGATATTGGCAAACCTCAAAGGGCTAACAGCACAGTCGCTGACTTCCATAGATCTATTTCAGTGCAAGCAAATACAGGGAGAAATACTACATGACTACTTCTAGAAATTCGTGCAACTAAAGGCGAAGGCACCAGATGTCCCAGATGAGATCGCCATTGAAGCAGCGATCAAAGGCCTCCAAATTGGGCCGTTCGCAGCACACTTAGCAAGAGAGAAACCAACCTCCATTCAGCAGTTGTACGACGAGTTTGAGAAGTACTGTAGATCAGACAATGACCTACGCAAGAGGCTAGAGGAGCAAGGTCAAAACAGACAACAAAATAGCAGCAAAAACTCCTAGAAAACCTATACGAACCAGAATGTATCAAATCAGAAGCCAGGCCAGGGACAAGTGCTCAGTATCGAGGGTCAACCCCAACACGAGCAAGGGCAACAGCCAGCGCCAACACGGCCGGAGACCCAAACAAGGAACCAAGGTCGCCAAGGTTACCAAGGAAAAAACTGGAACAGAAACCAAAGCCAGAAACAACGCAAGCCATATTGCGTCTTTCACGGCGAAAACGCAGGGCACAACACCAAAGATTGTCCGAAGACAAAAGAAACACAAGAAAGGATGAAGAACAAGCAAACTACCCAACCTCCGACACAGCAGAGCGCAAGAGAGGTCAACACCACATACACAACTGGCCACCAGCAGTACTGCCCAATGTACCCAGCGCTAAACACAACACAAATACATCCCTCCACACTGGCCTCTGCCTATTACCCAAACTTCTTACCAGCATGGTGGTCATCACCCTCGCAGCAGACTCCGGCGAGCAACTACAGGTCGGAGGCAAGCCTGACCTACATAAACCCAAAATCTCCCCATATAACCTACCTCGAAACAAACCCGCCGGAGCAAAACCGAATAAGGTTCGAGCCTCCATAGCCACAGCACCACATGCAGCAACTGCCTCCGCCACCACCACACAACCAGCCCGCAACACCAAAAAATGAGCCAAACCCAGAAAACCAAGTCAACCCTCATGGAGCACTGCCAACAATAGGCATGATATTGCCAATCAACGGAGGATCATCGATGGAGTTTCAAACGAAAAAGCAGAAAAAAGATCACCTCCGCCTGGTAAACAATGTAGCAGTCCAAGGCCCGGCGAAACACACAGATTGGTCCAGAGTCCCAATCACCTTCATAGAAGAAGATCTCTAGCTAGAAAGCTACCCTCACGCAGATGCAATGGTGATCAAGGCAAACATAGCAGCATGGGAGATAAGCAGAATACTGGTCGACACAGGTAGCTCGGTAGATATCATCTTCGCAAATACATTCGACCAAATGAAGCTCAGCAGAAATCAACTACAACCCTCCAAATCCCCTTTAATAGGATTCGGAGGCAAGCAGATACAAGCACTAGGAAAAATCTCACTCCCAGTGTCGTTCGGAACCTAAGCGAATGCCAGAACCGAGTACATAACCTTCGACGTCGTCGATCTGTATTACCCATACAATGCCATCTTGGGCAGAGGATTTACAACCAAATTCAATGCGGCACTGCATATGGCCTACCTGTGCATGAAGATACCAGCGCTCCATGGTATTATCACAGTTCGAGGCAGCCAGAAAGAAGCAAGAAACATAGAGAAAGCTATCTACAGAGCCCAAAGAAACATCAATGCAGTCGAGTCGGCGAACCAAGAACTAGAGCCTCCGGACATGCCCAAAGGAGAAACAGATATGGCAGGTCAAGAAGAGACAAAGCTGACCCCTCTAGAAAAAGAGTTACCGAACAGAAAAGTAACAATCAGCTCAAAATTATGCAAGGCAGAAGAGGAAGAGCTCATGGCAACCCTAGTCAAAAACAAGGACATCTTCGCCTGGTCAGCCTCCGACCTCCAGGGAGTCAGCAGGGACATCATACAGCATGAACTGGATATCAACGAAAACATGAGACCAAGAAAGCAAAAACAGAGAAAAATGTCGGAGGATAGAATCCTGGCAGCAAAGGCGGAGGTGCAAAGATTGCTAGATGCAAAAGTGATCAGGGAAGTCAAGTACTCAGAATGGCTCGCAAACGTAGTCTTGGTACCAAAGAAAAATGGCAAAATGAGAATGTGCATAGATTTCACAGATCTGAACAAAGCTTGCAAGAAAGACCCCTTCCCATTGCCAAGAATAGATGCCTCCGTCGACAAGGCAGCCAGATGCCAGAGGTTCTCCCTCCTCGACTGTTTCTCTGGGTATCACCAAATCTAGATGAAAAAAGAAGACGAAGATAAGACAAGTTTCACCACCCCATTCGGGACATACTGCTACACCAGAATGCTGGAGGGACTAAAGAACACCGGAGCAACCTTCGCCAGAATGATAAAGGAGGTTTTGGGATCACAGCTAGATAGAAACATCATAGCCTATGTCGACGACATAGTCGTCATGAGCAAGAACAAGGACGATCATGTCTCTGACTTACAGGAAACCTTCGCCAACCTCAGGACAGCAGGCCTCTGCCTCAACCCAGAGAAATGTATATTCGGAGTTACAAAAGGGAAAATGCTCGGTTATATCATAAGCAGCGAAGGCATCAAAGCAAACCCGGACAAAACCAGAGCAATAATAGCAATGGCAGAGCCCAAAAACAAGAAGGAAGTACAAAAGCTAACGGGAAGAATAGCAGCGCTCAACAGATTCATCTCAAAATCAGCAGAACGCAGCCTACCCTTCTTCCAAGCCCTGAGGGGCGGAGACAACTTCGAATGGGGGCCCAAGCAGTCGGAGGCATTTCATGACTTGAAAGAGTATCTGGCAAACTCACTGATGGTCTCCGTCCCAGAATCAGACAGCCACCTATTGCTGTATGTGGTGGTGTCCGACCATGCAGTCAGCGCAGTGTTAGTCCACGAGATGGAAAAAGAATCAGGCAAAACTCAAAAACCAGTTTATTTCATCTCAGAAGCACTGTCCGGAGCCAAGCTAAACTATACAGAGGTAGAAAAAGTCGCCTACGCAGTGCTGATGGCATCAAGAAAACTAAAGCATTACTTTCAAGCCCACGAAATCTCAGTTCCAACATCTCTGCCACTACAAGACTTGCTCAGAAACAAAGAAGCCTCTGGTAGAATAGGCAAATGGGCTACAGAACTATCATAGTTTGGAATCTCATATGTCCCCAGAATAGCAATCAAATCACAAGCATTAGCTGATTTTGTAGCAGATTGGACACCTCCGACAGAGCCCAAGACGCAACCTATAGCTCAAGGCTGGATAGCATTCACGGATGGAGCCTGGGGCCAAGCTGGAGCAGGAGCCTCCGCTGTCCTAACGGGACCTTCCTGCGTCAGACTAAAATACGCAGTAAGGCTAGAATTCAAATCAACAAACAACATAGCAGAATACGAAGGCCTGATATTAGCGCTGAGCAAAGCAAAAGCCCTAGGGGCAAAAACATTGACAGTCAAAATAGATTCTCAAGTGGTCACTGGCCAAGTAGAGGAAGAATACACAGCAAGAGAGCCAGAACTCATCAAATACCTATCTGTTGTTAGAAACATGGAGCGAAGATTCGAGGGTTTCACCCTAAAGCACATCCCAAGATCAGAAAACGTAGAGGTAGATGAATTGGCAAAGGCTGCGACAAACAACCTGCCACTGCCTCCAAACACTTTTTACCAGATCTTGAAGGCTCCGGCAACTGCGGAGACATCGAAGGCACCAAAACCCATACTACACCTGCAAAATGAAGATTGGAGAAAGGTGATAACAGAATTCCTAGAAGGCAAAACAACAGAAGAAGATGAAGCAAAAGCAGCAAGAATACAGTCCAGGGCAAGAAATTACACAATCGTAAATGGCGTATTGTACAAGAAAGGAGTAGTCTAGCCTCTCCTCAAATGCATATCGCAGAGCGAAGGCATAGAATTGCTTCAAGAAATACACTCAGGAATCTGTGGGTCGCACATTGGCTCCAGAGCTTTATCAGCAAAGGCAATAAGGCAAGGCTTTTATTGGCCAACACACATACAAGACGCAGAGCAGACAGTCAGAACATGCAAAGCATGCCAAACTTTCTCTCCAGGACAGTCAAAACCATCGGCGGAGACCCAGCTTATACCTCTGATATGGCCGCTGCAAAGATGGCGGATGGACCTGGTCGGCCCATTACCTCCATCCCAAGGAGGAAACAGATTCGCAGTAGTGGCAGTGGAATATTTCACAAGATGGATAGAGGCAAAGCCGCTGGTGAAGATAACCTCAGAAACTATCAGAAAATTCTTCTGGCAGAACATCGTTTGTAGATTCGGTGTACCAAGGATCTTGACAGTAGATAATGGAAAACAATTCGATTCAGAGAACTTCAAAGAATTCTGCAAAAGCATAGGGATGAAATTAGCCTTCGCCTCTATATACCATCCAGAGTCCAATGGAGCAGTTGAAAGAGCAAACAGAATAGTCTTTTCAGCAATATCAAAGACACTGCTGGGCCTACGCAAAGGAAGATGGATAGATGAACTACCTAGAGTTATTTGGTCACACAATACATCCATCTCAAGAACAACAGGATTCACACCATTCAAACTGCTCTATGGAGAAGAAGCCATGATGCCAGAAGAAATAAAGCACGAAAGCCTTCGCACAACAAGCCAGCTGATGTTGCAAGATGAAGAGTATGCAAAAGAAACAATAGAAGCCACCAGACTAGAAGCAGTCGACAACATTGCAAAATATCAATCACAAACCAAGAAGTGGAGAGACTCTCAGGTGGTAAGGAAAGACATAAAACACAGAGACCTTGTACTCAGGAGAAAACCAAACACACAACTTGTCGGTAAGTTGCAACCGAAATGGGAAGGCCCATACACAGCAACGGCAGCAGGCCGACCTGGTTCTTTCCACTTGACCGACAGCGAAGGTGTCACAACAACCCACACATGGAATATCGACAGCTTTCGCAGATACTACATCTAGGCAATGTACCAAAGGGCAACCTCCGCAAAATATAAGCAGAGGCCCCTATATGCAATTACCTTAGTTTTTTTTACTTCATTCGAAACAAAATGTAAAAGAGCCTGCACTCTTTTCCTCACAGGGGAACTCCAAACGGAGGTGAGGTTTTTAACGAGGCAGGCTCAATGTAAAAATCCTCTACAAGTATAAAGAGGTAATTCCCCAAAAGAACACCACACAGAACCCAAAAACCAAAAGCGGCCAGCTCTAGCGCCGCAATATTCGGTAAACAAAAAAACAGGTCCTTTCAAAGCGCCAGCCATAGGCAAGGGCAATTTGAAACGACCTCTATGGCCAAATAAGGCCTCCGATCCTTGACAAAGACCTGACCAAAGTCAGGCATCAAGGAATAAACCTATGGCCGAAAAAGGCCTCCGATCCTTGACAAAGACCTGACCAAAGTCAGGCATCAAGGAATAAACCTATGGCCGAAAAAGGCCTCCGATCCTTGACAAAGACCTGACCAAAGTCAGGCATCAAGGAATAAACCTATGGTCAAATAAGGCCTCCGATCCTTGACAAAGACCTGACCAAAGTCAGGCATCAAGGAATAAATCTATGGCCAAAAAAGGCCTCCGATCCTTGACAAAGACCTGACCAAAGTCAGGCTTCAAGGCAAAAAATCTATGGCCAAAAAAAGGCCTCCGACCCTTGACAAAGACCTGACCAAAGTCAGGCTTCAAGGCAAAAATCTTCGGCCAAAAAGACCTCCGACCATTGACAAAGACCTGACCGAACTCAGGCATTAGGGCAACAACCTCGGTGGAACAGGCCTCCGACCCCTAAAAAAAAGAAACCCTAGCATCAGGGAAAACAAAATTGTGGCGTAGAAACTAGGAAAAAGGTCTCCGCTATCCGTAATAGGAAAAACAGAAAGTGCCTGGCAAAACACTGCCACCACTGCGGCACCAGGCCTCTTTACTTCAAAGATCTCAAGAAGAACGATTAATTCAGGCAACATACAGGCCATTAAAGCCAAGATGCGTTCCACCTAACAACGTACAAAAATGTTAACGCCCGAAAGCCACCACCACACTATAAAAACGGATTTCCCCCGTGCCCTTAAGAAACTCAGTCAGCATAAGGCGCAAGGGTGCAAGGGGGGAGCAAGGCATACTGCAGGCAAAAGCCATAGCAATAGCCATGGAGGCAGGGGTCTCCTTAGATATTCAAGTCGGCCGTGGATATTGTACGAAAACTCGTAAAATCGGAGGCAACGGTAGACAGTCGAAGACAGTGGAAAAGAGAGAGGGCCTACGGCATGGTGATGAACAGCAAAGGCCTGCGGGAGCAGGGGGATATCGCACGAAAACTTGTAACATCCCCCTGACGCCAGAGACCTAACCTGCCATCTCCAAAGATCAACCATGTCCCACGGGTGCGCAGCGTCGGAGACCCACACCTCCAGACAGCTAAAACACCCAGCTAAAGAAATATCTAGAGTCTCCGCCGTCTGCACAAGCTGCGCCAAACCCCCAGCCAGATCAAACGACGAATCGGCAAGCCTCGCCAGGCGGACTTCGAGTACGCCTCCGCCGGTCGAAAAGCTGCGGAGACTTCTACCCCAGCCATCAAGCAAACACAGAGAATGAGAAAAAAATGGGCCGAAGGCCCTGGCCACCACCTCTGTATCGCGCTCGATCGCGCGAGCTCGGGACTAGACGAGATATGTAAACTACCATGACGGGCTCAAGATACCACACAAACAATCAAGAAAGTGAACCTGTCTTGTATTCCATAAGGTGTCGAGAAACATTCTTACAGGACACCAACTTGAAATAAAATCCTAACTATTGTGGCAGAGGTCCGCGCCAAGCGAGCGCGCGAGTAAACCCAGCGCGCTCGTCATCTATGTCAAACCTAACCGACTCAAATACGTCGTGCGCGATACTGCGGGGGAAGGCCGAATGCCAATACTCCCAAAGCTCTCCGCTCACGTAAATACCGTCATTGTAGAGAGTCAAAGGAGCAACGTCTTGCGCAGGCTCCCGATTCGGAACCTGCGCAAGATTAAAATTTTGCACAAAACCATTCAGAACAAAATAAACTTTATTCACAAAAGCACAGTTGGACTGCGAGGTACACGCTAGAACAGCTAAATGCTACAAAGAGCCTAGACCTCTGGCGCATCGGCAGCGGCGGAAGTCCCTAGAGCGGAGCTCGCATCAGCGGTGGGCGGAGACGGAGCCTGCGGCCTCCGACCACCGACCCCGCCGATGGTAGATCCCCCGGAGCGCCACCAGCGGCGGAGGCACCAACCGTAGACACCGAGCGTGGAACCGACGGAGGCCTGCCCGCAAGACCCTTCTGCGCATCCTGCAGCGTAGGCTGGAATGTCAGGGCCAAAAGCAACAAAAAAAGGACAAAAAGGGCGACTACAAAAACTGTAAGTACCTTCGCCCTCTTGTCCTCCGCCAGTTTCCGGGCAGCAGATCTCCCAAATGGAGCCCAAAAGTGCCCAATAAAATTTCTCAAGGTTTTTCGCAAGCCAAGAGAGGTCTCACCGAGCTCCTCCGGACCAGGCAGCGCCCCCTCCGGAATACTTTCGGTGTGCGTACACCCGCCGCGTGCCAAGAGTTTGGCATAGTTCGCCACTCCAGCTAGTGCCCCATAGTCCGTGCAACCATTGATCAGACCAGGGAGCTTCGTAAGATGACGCTTTAGCCAGGAAGCGAGGGCGTACACGCTGTCTTCTTCCGGAGGAGCGGAGGTCTCGCCTCCAAGCTCGGCGATGGTGGCCCGGTAGTGACCAACAGTCGCAGCGAGGACCCCTTTGACCGAGTCCAAACACGTCGTCGTTAGAGAAAGTTGCTCCCTCACCGCTGCTGCGGACTCCTTCTCAGAGGCGAGCTCTCGCCGAAGACCCTTGACCAGCTCACTCGCCCTACGAGTCTACTTGGCGGACAAAACCTCCGCCTCACAGGCCTTGGCAAGATCGACCCTCAAGCCATCCCTTTATCGCTCTTTCTCCGCCAGAGACAGGCGGAGAGCTGTGAGAGAGTCCGACAGACTCCCTTTTTCACCTTCCAGGCGCTCGATTTCCACCTTGAGCGCTTCGATCGCGGCGTCACGATCGGAGACCTCCCGGGTGCAACGCTCTTCCATTACAACGCCCGTGTGATACCCCTGCGACAAAAAAACCCAAAGCGATCAACAGTGGAATCAAGAACAAGACTAGAAACAAGCATACGCGAAAAATAATAAAACAACGAAAGGAGTAAAACCGCCGAAGGCGCACCAGGCTCTGGTGTTCCAGGTGAACGCGAAGAAGCTGGAAGAAATCCATATCCCTCAGACGCTGTTTGAAGCGATCTGTTCAAAGAGGAACAAACAAACAAGAAACAATGAGGTGAGAAAAGCAAATTTCACGTTAAACGCACCAATAGCCAAAGGCCACCTCCGACGTCTCCAAGAACGGCAAGATAACACTCCTCCCAACCTGAGATAGAAGTGTCGGAGGAGCCTACGTAAAAAAGACACAACAGCAGCTTAGGTCGGAGGGCAGATCACAAACAAACCAGATGACGATCAAAATGAAAATATTTTTACTTACTCGGACCCGGCGCCGTCAGCCCCGGTTGCCCTGGACCGAACCTAGCACCAGCGGCAGCTGCTCGCTCCTCTGGGGTGAGAAGTCCAGCCATGACATCACCTGCAAAGCAGCAGGTGCATAGTATTGGCACTTGGCACAACACGCAAAGGGATGAACCGGGCGAAGACAATAAACATAAAGATGTCCACCAAACGAGCTTACTCATAAAGAGCCCGGGCAGAGCAGCTTGCCGCGCCCACTGAGCAGAAGTCTCCGCCGTATCGTGTGACGAAGGCCCAAGGGGACGGACTTCCCCAGCCAGCGGCCCGGTGGGCGGAGGGCTCGAAGAAGGCCGAGCCGCCGGAGCCTCCTCAGCAAGAGCGGCCTCTGGCCGCCCTACGTCGGCTGTAGGTGCGGGCGAAAGCGCGACAGTGGCAGAGGGCGAAGGAACACGCCGCAGGATGGCCTCCGTGTCCTCTTCAGAGCTTGAGCACAGCCCGCCAAGAACGTCGGGCATAGGCTCGGCGGCGCTATCTTCTGGCCGATCGCCGACGCTCGTAGCACCATGCGAGGAGCGCGCTAGGATAACGCCGCTCTCCGGCCACCCGGCACCGCTCACCGCCACGCTCGTCGGGCACGCCGGAGCTACGGGAGAGCCGCGATCCCCTCCGCTCGCAACTCGAGCGTCCGCTGACGGGGCGGAGGAGCTCTCAATGTCTTCGCTGCCGGTGGAGGCAGCGCCCGCACTGCCAGCGGAAGACAAAGCCGGCGCGATCAGCGGGGCTCCATTTTTCTTTTTCTTTTTCACAGGCGCCCGAGATACGGTGGCGCCCTTCCTCTTTTTGGATTCGGCCTCCGCTGTAACATTCTTTGCGTAGGCTTTCTTCTTCTTCTTTTCAATCGAGGCCAGGACCTCAGCAGGAACTTCGTGCTCCCGGTATATGATACCGACCTCCTCGAAAACTCTGTTAAGCCGCGGAATGGTGCCTGCCACGGCCATCCGAGACGTGTACTCACGTTCGGAAATCTTGCCAACCAGTCCTATGGCGGCTTCCTCGACTTCGGAGACGAAACCGTCCTCCGTCACCCCCTCCCCCAAAGACTGACCAAAGCGGGGGAATGGAATCCCGGCCTCCGGCCCGAAGATGGGGACCTTGACCTGTTCCAGCTGAAAAGCTGGGTTGTTTTTGCCCAAGGGCCAGTAGTTGGAGGCCATGATCTCCTCCACCAGATCGCGACCGCCAGAGTAGCGGCACGCGGCCGCAAAAGCCCGATCACAGGCCTCCCGCATCGGAGACACCTCCTCCAGCGGATCCACGCGCGTGTGTGGCGCCATCTCCTCCATCCGAGAGGTCAGCGGATACTCCGAGACTTCCTCGCCATCCTCGGTTGTGCTACGGACCCCATAAGTCTTCACGTAGAGCCATTGCTCGAGCCAGCCGCGGTCCCACTTGCCCTTCTGGCAAAAAGATATCTCCAGACGATCCACGCCCTGGTTCCTCTTGGACATGAAAGTGCAACTACCGTACTGATAGGTCACTTCCACCTCCTTGCCATCTCGCACCACCTTCTTCCTCTTCGGCTGCTTCTGCAGTTCATAGTACGTTCAAAAGGTGTCCACATCTGGCTCGGCACCATAAGAGACGCACGCCCAGCAAAACTTGCTAAGAGTCAGGAAAGCAGTGGGAGTCAGATGATGGAGCTGAACATTGAAGGTCTCCAACACCCGGCGGAGGAAGGGAATGTAAGGAAATTGGAGGCCGCAGGTGAAGAAGTCCCGGAAGACCACCGCGTATCCTTCCTCCGGCTCCGGAACAGTCTGACCCGGCGGAGGGATCTTCACCCGGGAAGAAGGAAAACATGACTCCTTCAGCATCTCCGTGATTGCCTCCTCAGTAATAGAGGACAGGCCGAAGTCCCAAGATTTTATCGCCATGTCTCCGGAGTCCGCGGCGACTAGGTCTCCGATAGATGCAGAGACGCTCCCCAAATCCTCGTCCACCAGCTTTTCCAACTCCAACGCGGAGGCAGAGGCAAGCATGCACTCCTCAAAGCGTGCACCCCAGCCGACGGCCCTAACGCCGAGAAGGTGGCGGTAGGGTCCGGAGAAGGTGGGCCGGCGAGTTTGGGCGGAGGCGGAAAGGAAAGCCACCGCGACAGCAACCTAAGCGCGAGACGCGAATAGAAAGACAGAGCGAGCAAGGGCAGCGAGAGGCGAAAGCGAAGAGGGCAGAGAACGTTTTCTCGAACGCAATGAAAGCGAGTGAGCGGTGTGTGGGGGGACCCCGCCACCAAGAGCACCCTTATATAGGCAGCGGGCACAACGGTCATCTCCGAAAGTTTAGCCCGCTGCACAACGGTCACCTCCGAAAAAATCGCGGGGAACGTAACGGACACTGACATAGCGGAAACGGCCATGACGTGGGGCAACGGCTACATTTGCCGCCCAACGGCTATTCTCGACGAGACCAATGGCTACGCCAGAGCGGGCCAGGGGGGAAGTAGCGGGGTCTCGCTCGAAGACGCCGAAGGTGGCCTCCGCCCCCGCGGACGCCTTTAGCTAAGGCGTTTTGAGCTCACGGCACGCTCTGGCGAACCATGGTCTCAAAAGGGGGGAACTGTTGTAGCATGGCTTCTGGCGGGTGGCGAAGGCCCCTGGCAGCGGGGTGTCGCCAAGGCGTCTTCGAGCGGGCGGAGACCGGGTGCTGACTAGGAGATTTCTCGACCATGCTCGAGGGGTCATCACGGACTCCGCCGAGGCCAGGCACGCATCCCGCCGACCGCTCAGGCGGGCGTCTCCGGTATTACGGGCGGAGGCAGCCTTATCTCTAAAACTAACCAAACAAACAATTTTGCCCAAGTGTGCGTAGGTACTCAAGCGCGGGCGCTCGCGGTGGGCGCAAGCGCGCCAGCATGGCTCCTGCGCGGATGATGTCTCCGCCTGGACCAGCGGGGACCCTCCGAGGCAACGGCGCGCCACTGAGGGCAGAGGCTCGGAGGCCAGCGGCCGGGCGGAGACCAGCTGGTGATGCCTCCACCCGGACCGGCGGGGACCCGCCAAGGTGACGGCGCGCCATTGATGGCGGAGGCTCCGAGGCCAGTGGCCGGGCGGCAACCAGCTGGTGATGTCTCCGCCCGGACCGGCGGGGACTCTCCGAGGCAACAGCGCGCCCCTGAACGCGAAGGCCAGCGGCGAGAACCATGGCCCCCGCGCGGCCGGGCGGATACCCGCGGAGAACGTCTCCGACCGTCCGGCGGAGGCCCGCCAGGGGAGCGGCGCGCCGTGGGGGATGAAGGCCGGCGCCGGGGAGCCAGGCCTTTGGGCCGAAGACCAGCTACAGTGGGCCGACCACTCATGGAGGCCCATTGCTTAGAAACGGTGTGGCAGGACGGCCCCGCGAATAAAAGGCTAGCGGCAGAATATTCCAGGAATGTACTGTAGTAGTTGAGGGGCATTGTAATAAATTCTGTTATGTGGTAGTTAAGTCCTATAAATAGGGGACACTTATAACCATGGAGGTTGGTTGGTGGGTGAATTAATGAAACCCTAACTTCTCGTGCCATTCCCTTACTCTCCACTATTCCCCCTGTCGCTCGTACCCTGAGCCTCCGTCCGAGGCCGGCCGTCCGACGGGCGGAGGCCTTGGTCTTCGCCACGCAGGTTGAAACCTCTAGTTTCAACAATTAGATGTTTAGTCAATTTGACTTTTAAGCTTGGCAACTTTTTATGCTTGACCGACGAAATATCAAAATTTCTAACTTTCACTTACATAAGTATATAAATTTTATCGCCATCTTACAAAACTTGTAGCCCATGCACACAACGTGTCCATTCCGTGTACACACGCCTGACTTGCTACTCGAGGGGTGACCGAACGATTACCATTAAGCGTTTAGGTGAACGTTGCTTTCACTATAGACGACAAATGGCACCTTCATTTAAGAATCTCTCTGCAGCCGGCGCTGTCATCGTTCTTCTACTTGTCATCGTGGCCGCCGGCAAAAGAATTTGGCTTTCACTGATCTCACTGAAGGAAATTGCTGAGTAAAAATTAGGTCATATCGAGATGTCCATTCCACTCCATGCGCATTATTACTATTATCTCCATAGAGAAAGAAAAGGCTAATCCTCTTCCAAAGGATTCTAGTATGGTGAATGGACCTTGTTGCCCATGGACTTTTTTTTTTTTGAAGTTGTTGCCCATGAACTTGTATCCCAAAAATAGCCCAACAACAACTCTTTGCAAAGGTGCAGTGCAAGGACAAATGCACCCGCGTTACATCTTGACCATCTTGACAGAGTAGACATTTATAATCTTGGGAGGACCATATTCTGTGCAGACATCTATTTTGCCCAACAGTTCTAAAAGTTTCCATCATCAGTGCTGACGCATAAAAGCAAAATGGTGCCTTACTGGTCTGTTGGCAGACATGAACCCGAGGACAGGCATGCACCTATTTCTATTTGGGGAATTAATTAAAAGCACGGATTATTCTCCTAGTGTTTGCCGCCGCAGAAGCAGAAGTAGCTGAAGCACGCCTTCGAGAAAAACGTACGATGCCTTGTTCCAGTCAGGGTAACCCGCGTTGCATGCAGCATCGAGAGCAGGCATCGCTATTAACAATACGTCAGTTGTGACCTGCTGTCCATAATTTTAGAGTTGCTTTCTCCCAGCATTCTTAGCAGCAAATCCGATGGATGTGCCGGTTGGCGTTGGGCAGCGATAGTTTTTTTTTTTTTGTTAAGAAGTATATATATATACTCACCCTTAGTTAAGTGATTGCCAAACTTTCTAAACTCGATCGCAACAAATCTGCTCGCTCAATCTTCTTCAACGTACTAACTTCCACCAGATAAGAAGCAATGGCGCCTTCACAAATGAATCTCTCTGCTGTCCTCCTAGTCGTCGTCCTCCTACCCGTTGTCATGGCAGCTCGTGGTATGTACGCGTGCACATGCATGAACTACATGTTGCAAGCATCGATGTCATTTGATTAATCTTTTGCTAATTTCAAGTTGTTTGATGCGCCTTCGACATTTGTTGCATAAATGTCCATGCCTAGACCTGAACCATGAAGAGTCGGCGTCCATTGGGAAATATCTTTGCCCCGAACACCAGAGCGGCAATTATAAAGGGATATGCATTGGATTGATACATGACGCCGCTTGCAATCTTGTATGTGTAGACGAAAGCAGCGACAACTCTGGTGGCCTCTGTAACTTTTTTCAATGCTGGTGCATAAGCAGATGCACCTCTGAGACTGAGGCTGTTGCCAGTGCTCCGATCCGGCAATGATACAATGATCCTCGCCTGAACAATGATCCGATCCTTCCCAGCCATCGTCTAATAATAATATATAACATTGTATACTCGGTATACCTACCGGCTGCTTACTTATGTTGTGTCGTGGACTTGCGGGTCAAAATAAATTTGTATTTTCTTGTGCAAATATATATGGTTGCCGATCAAAATTGGCACATGTGGAAAAAACGGAGCACCTCTCTAATGCAAATTGCATTTCTCCGTCGCGTAGCTCATATCGAGCCATCAAAATGCATATATAGATCGCACAATTTAGAATTGGATAACAGAGTTAGGCTAATTATGAAACAGAAAAAATTGTAGAAAAAGGATACTGACACATAATAGTGCTATAGAAACAGCTTTTACAAAAGCACAATTGGCTAAATACTTCAAATTTGATAGAATTAAGTTTGGACTTAATATCACCCGTAGCGTTAGCATGGATAATATATTAGTCAAATCTAAGTGACAGTGTTGTTGGCACCAATCTAGATATTGCCACATTAATATAAAAAATAAAAGAATATCTACCGTTGAATTTTATGAGGATCTACAAGAGAGTTGACTCTTTCCTAGGAGCCTCTTCCTTTATGTACAACAAACAGAAGTGATTATTCATAGTTGGGATTCTGCCAATAGAAAAGTTCTTACATATTCATTTGCCCTCCCCTTCCTCCAAAAGCATAGAAATTCCATAGAATTCCAACATGTATAAGGAGAAACAAAGCAATTAAAGAGGAATTCATTAAGCCAAAAAAATAATCATGGCATAGAGCTATGAAAATTCTAGGTAGTCCTTTCCACCTTGTTTACCCTTCTCCTGTTTCCGTCTGTGGCCACCGCGCGCGGGACGGCACGGTTGGATCCATTTCCACCTTGTTTACCCTTCTCCTGTTTCCACATTTGCTGCAGGGACACAAAACTAGGCAATGTCCTTTAGCAGCCTTGCCAAATGCACTGTTCAAGAAAGCATCGGTCTTGTTCATCCATTCCGTGGTGTAATCACTCTGACTTCTCCAGCCCGTGAACATCCATTGACGATCATCCATCCTCTAACATATGTATCAGCGAGTAAGGTAACCATCAATTGCATCTACATGGTGTTCCTACTGTCTAATAGGTGGGGATAGGTCCTAATCCTACCTGCGGATGCGTAGATGAGGTTAGTTTCCATGCTCTACTCCTATCCGAGATAGAATTTCGGCAGCACCTCCCCGCTGTTCTCCAGATACACGTCCTGCCAAAGAAGAGTGCGTATCCGGAGAACAACATGGAGGTGATGCCGAAACTCTGTCTCGGACCGGAGCAGACCATGGAAACTAACCCATCTACGCATCCGCGGGTTGTCCAAAAAACGTGGACAATCCAAAACAGATACGGTCATAGATATGCAAAAATCTGCATACCTCCAACCGTATCTCTTTCGAACGGGAGACGCCTAACTGGGTTATGACATCTACGACCATGATACGGAAAGAGGGGTTATACCTAGGGTGGCGGCGGAGTCAGGCAAGGGGGGCCGTGGCGGGTCGGTGCAGTGGCGAGGCGACGCGGTGCAGGCAGACCGGCACGGCGACGGGAACTCCGACTCGGCTTCAACGGGCTCTTCTCTACAAAAATGGAACAAAATACTGTCATTTAAAAAAAATCGGCAGAACTTCCCCTACACGGTGAGGTTTCCAAAACCTGCAAAAAACAACGGCACGATGGCCGAAAAGCACATATGTCTCAAGAGAAGCCATGTAGTTTGGATATCAATCCATGCAGAAGAATATATCCAAGTAGTACCACTACTTCCACTATTGCTACTACTACTACCACTAGTTCTACTACTACTACTACCACTATTGCTACAACTACAACCATTAGTTATACTACTACTACTACCACTACTTCTACTACTACTACCACTAATTCTACTACTACTACTACCACTAGTTGTACTACTACTACCACTACTTCTAATACTACTACTACCACTAGCACTACTAGTACAACTAATACTACTACAACTATCACTACCACGACAACAACAAGAGAGAAGGCATACCTGACGGGCGCTGGGGGTAGGGGCGGGCGGCGTCGGGGTCGGGCGGCGTCGGGGTCCGAGTCGGGGTCGCCGGAGTCGGGCACGGGCGGCGTCGGGGCAGGCGGTCCACGGGGCGTGGCCGGGGGCAGGGCCGACGGCCGGGGGCAGGGCGCGGCCGGGGGCAGGGCGGCCGGGCGGCGCGGGAGCGCGGGCGAGCGGGCGGTGGCGCGTGCGTGTGTCGTGTGTGCGGGGTGCGTGGCCGGCCCAGCGGTTAAATCCCCCCTTTGCCGGGTGCCCCCGATCTAGCACTCGGCAAAGGGTTTTTTAATTTTTTTAACCGCTTCTTTGCCGAGTGTCACCTGGCCTAGCACTCGGCAAAGAAGGTTTTTTTAAAAAATTTCTTTGCCGAGTGTCCCAGATCTGGCACTCGGCAAAGATTTGTTTTTTGGAAAATACTTTGCCGAGTGCCCCTGACACGGCGCTCGGCAAAGAATTTTTTTTTTCGAAATGTCTTTGCCGAGTGCCCCTGTGTGAAGGCACTCGGCAAAGAGGAAATTTTTTAAAAAAATTCAAAACCCTCTTTGCCGAGTGCCTTATTCTTGGCACTCGGCAAAGGCCCCCTTTGCCGAGTGCCATGCCCCGGCACTCGGCAAAGTTTTTTTTTGTTTTTAGCCTCCAAATTTTTTGTGCAGCCCTTTTAAAGTACCAGGAACTCCTAGTTAGAATTTGGGGATGTTTTGTGGCTTTTGATATATTTAGTTACTTTATTTCGTTTACTTGAATTTTTTTGAAAAATATAAATTTGAACTGCACGTGGTACGAATAATGAAATTTAATGATTCAAAAAATGATAGTCATGTTACTGAGTGTAGTGTGAGGCCGTATCCAGGAATGGACCCGAAATTTCGGACATCTTGTTCACGAAACATGACCGCGAACTTGCGTGCGAAGTGTTTTTAAATTCTATAAAAAGCAAACGAAGTCCGAAAATCATGAAACTTGTTGAGATGTCGTGATATCGTATGTAGAGGCTATGATAAAAATTTGAGAAGGTTTGGTGCACGTTGCCATGTACGATGCTTACAAACCAGGACATCTCATGTGGGACACTCGGCAAACAATTTTTTAAAAAAAAACCTTCTTTGTCGAGTGCCTAACAGTAGGCACTTGGCAAAGAAGGACGTGGCCGAACACCGTTACGCGGGGCAGCCTATGCCGAGTGCCGTGCTTTTGCCTAGAGCCTCTCACTCGATAAAGAAGTCCTTTGTCGAGAGCCTTTTTTTACCGAGTGCCCGATTTTTTACACTCGGCAAAGCAGTTTACACTCGGCAAAGATCCTGTTTCTAGGGGGTTGGGTAGCGATAGTTTTTTTTGTTAATAGTATATATATACTCACTCTTAGTCAAGTGATTGCCAGACTTCTCCAAAGTCGATCGCAACAAATCTGCTCGCTCAGTCTTCTTCAGCGTACTAACCTCCACCAGATAAGAAGCAATGGCGCCTTCACAAATGAATCTCTCTGCTGTCCTCCTAGTCGTCGTCCTCCTACCTTTGTCATGGCAGCGCGTGGTATGTACACGTGCACATGCATGAACTACATGTTGCAAGCGGCGATGTCATTTGATTAATCTTTTGCTAATTTAAAGTTGTTTGATACGCCTTCGACATTTGTTGCATAAATGTCCATGCCTGGATATGAACCATGCAGAGTCGGCGTCCATTGGGAAATATCTTTGCGCTGAACCCCTGAGCGACAATTATAAGGGATATGCATTGGATTCATACACGATGCCGCCTGCAATCGTGTATGCATAGACGAAAGCAGCGACAACTTTAAAGGCTTCTGTAACTTTTTACAATGCTGGTGCCAACCTAGATGCACCTCTAAGACTGAGGTTGTTGCTAGCGCTCCAATCTGGCAATGATACAATGATCCCGCCTGAACAATGATCCGATCCTTCTCAGCCCTTGTCTAGTAATAATATATAACATTGTATACTCAGTGTACCTACCGGCTGCTTACTTATGTTGTGTCGTGGACTTGTGGGTCAAAATAAATTTGTATTTTCTTGTGAAAATATAATATATATGGTTGCCTATCAAAATTGGCATGTCTGGAAAAAACGGACGTTGAAGAGAGATTCCTCCGTGAATGCGGCTTCATTGGTTGCTCCTTGGTGGAATGAAGTCCGTACGTTGAAGAAGAATGAGCTAGCAGATGATCACAGATAAGTGACAAGTTTGGGCAGTACGTATATATGTAGCTTAGGTCGAGGTGAGGTGGGGTGGTTTAAAACTCTGTTTTTCTGTCAGGTGTGACGTTTAAAACTTCATTGTAAGCTGGACTTCCCAGCAGTGACTTTTGGCTTCCAATATAAGGCGGGCCAATGTGCCTTTGGTCTAAAAAAATAGAGGGAGATGACAGTGAGAAATTTTGGCTCCCTCCAAAATGTCTTAACATGCAACACCAATCTACCAGGCCAGACTGCCAGTGGATGTATCGGACTTACAATAAGAATATATAGAGAAACCGAGAAAGCAATATTTTATTCCCCTCGAATCCTCCGTCGCGGGCAGGCATCTGTTAATTTTCTATTCTATATTATTGGGCTTGTGTTTTCCGCCGCAGAAGCAGAAACTAGTCAACTAGTTAAAGTACATGCTGCTGCGCTGGACCCAACCGTGCCGTCCCGCGCGCGGTGGCCACAGACGGTAACAGATTACACCAGCAACATACCGGCAACAAGGCGGCAAAAGTTCTTTAGACTCATTGTATGACATCGAGGGGAGCATGATTTTTCTTTCCACAATGCATAAACCATTGCAAATTCATACTTGAAAGCCTCTCTCAATCCTTGCACCGAAGGTGTCTGGAATTGAAGATGAAGTTGTTGCGGGTGATCTAAATACTCCGGCGTATCAAGATGATGATCTCCACAAAGAAAGGCACAAAGGTTGGCTCTGAACAATTCTACCATCGGGTAATGTTCCAAATTAACCAAGCTATTAAAACGAAGGGTGCCTAATACACTCAGCAGCAAGATTACATTTCAGGAAAAGATGCTCTAGTGGTACCTCTGAGTTTGCTTGGCATAGAGCATAATTTTAATCTGGAAGTTCCATATATTTCTTGTTCCGAGTAGACCTGTCTTTCATGACCAGCCCAAAAAGTATTTTATGTTTCAAGTGACTTTTTAGGATTGCTTTCTCCCAGCATATCATTCATGACAAGTCCAATGGATCCATTGTTTTGGAGCAGCCAATGCAATGCAAATTTGTCCTCTTGGACATGTGATTTGTATATATTGCCAAACTTCTCCAAACTCGATCATCCAAAGCAAATTTTTGTGTACTTGCTTTCTTCTTCAACGTATCAACTTCCACTAGTGTGCACCTGCATGGCCGTTTACACACCGTATAAACGTTACACAAAGCCTACTGTGCAGTTTAGGGCCTAAACGGTTATTACATGGTTCCACCGTTTACATGGCAAAAAAACGGTTCTACACGGACTAAACGTTGTACACAAAACGATGATTACACAATGATTAAACTGTTTGAAACAACGTTTAGGCGATATGGAAGTATCAACTACATCTAATTGCGTATTAGTGTGAAATTTGTTATTTGTGAATTGTTTTTCTCTCGATCATGCAAAAGGTTTGTGCGTCTTTGTATTAAGATAGAGAAATTGTTCAATACATCAGGCCTTAGCGGTGCCTTAGGGGGTCAAAAGAGTTATACATGGACGCTCGGCACCTCCCAAGTGTACTGAAAGCTATGGTGTTATATTGGACACTGATCAACCCAAATTGCAGCGCCGGTTAGGAGGCCTATGCCCGGGCTGTCGAGCAGCGGCGACGCTGCTTGCGTGCGCCCACCTCCCCGTCCTCCAGGAACAACTCACAGATTGCCTGCATATTAGTGTTGTCACCGTTGAAGATTTCTTCATACGCCTTGAAGGCCAACATCGACGGAGATGGCATCCCACTAGCTAGTCCCAGGCGCTTCATGACAAGGTACTCACCTTGGTTGGACGCTGGGATATGAGATATGCTCTGCGCTATACTATATATCCCCTTGCCCCTCTTGGGGATCGTGGGTGGTGCATGTTCCATAGTGGGCCTCATCTACGGGCAGCTCTAGGATTGGCGGCTGCCTCATCTTTGTGAATCGCTCGGTGCAGCGCTTGAGGTGCCTGTCGGTAGAGGTTGTCTAAGGAGGTGGAGTGCGGTAGACGGCGACCGTGGGAGCCACGACCGTCGCGTCTCCCTAGGTAGCTGCCCTGACCAGCGCTGGGTCAGGGTACGCCTTGGCATCACCCGTGGCAGCGTGACCTATGGTGGCCCCTGCACAGGAGACAAGGGAGATAAGTCCATTGTCCACTGGGTAGTCTTCGTCGGAGAACGGGCGTCCACTAGCGATGTGTCCACTTCCTGAGAGGCCGCTACCAGAGCAGGTGAGCACCCAGGCGTTGGTGCTCCTGCTTGATGGCTCACTACAAGCAAGGCGTTGAGCTCCTTCAGCATTGGGTCGACCCACATGGAAGGCCCCGCACACGCACACAGCTCCAACGCCAGCAGGTCTAGCCCGGGGAAGTAGAGTGTGCAGTAGCAGCGGCAGCGACATTGTCGTCGTAGTCGGCAGGCGCGCCAGAGTTGATGACCCTCGTCGGCTTACTCCAGCATCGCCACCGTCATCGTCGGGTTCCGTTGGCATCCCCTACGGCAACCTGCATAGCCCCATCCGAGCTCGGTGGACCGCTGCGGGGCGCTTGTAGGGAGGCCTGTGGCCTGCTGCCACGAGCGTAGTGCCGTGGCTGGTCGGCCCCCTTCGCCGCTGACGTCATAGCATGCCTGAGCCGCTTGTAGTCCCTGGCGAGGTGGCAGAAGCCGTGGCAGCGCAAGCAACACCGTCGCAACCGGCAAGTCGCTACTTGGTGCGAGTGGGAAAGGCAGTTGAAACATCTACCGCGAAGCTCTGTGGGACCTTCCGCGTCTGCAGAAGCTGTTTTGGGCCGTGGCGAGGCTCAGCCGAGTCAGCCACATATTGCATCTCATGCCGGGGGAGGATCCCCCACCACCCATCAATGTTGGGGTGGAGACCCGTCCGTGGTGGCCGAGGCATTGGCGGACAGGGATGTAGCCATCCACTAGCCGAGCAGGTAGGCCGCACACCAGCTGTGCGCACGGCCGGATGCATTTCCTCCGCCTCCGCCCAGGTCCCTATCGGCCAGCCTCCGCTGCACCATGACCCAGAATCACGATTGAATGAGTCTGGGCACGCCGCAAGGACGCGGTGACCGGCTTCACTGGACGACGAGCGACATCCAGGTAGGTGGTGGGGTGGTCATCATCGTACTCCTCGCCATCAGCGTCCGCCCACCGGTGTTGCTTCGTGCGCCCTCCCACAGGGCCACCAGGGTAGAACGGAGCCGCGTTCGGTGAGATGGAGGGTGAGCTGGGGTTCCAGGCGGCACCGCGACGGCCTGGCTTGGGTGATGGGTGCCCACGGACCTAGAAGGCCCAGACGGCGTGGAGTGGTCATCATCGGCGGAGGCAGCACTCCCTACAACATCCGGCAGCGTTGACGGTTAGCGGGGCGCCCAGGCCCCAAGCTTGGTGGCCGCGTCGGCTGTGGCAGCCAGCCCCGGCGGTGGAGGGGGCAGGGCCATGCCAGATCTGGTCCCCTCGTGAGGCCGTAGGGTGCCCACGACGGTGACATCTGCCACTGGCGGCATAGAGGGCAGGGAGGCGCCGGCACCGGAGGCAACCTCCTGAGTGCGCAGCAGAGACGCGGGTGGCGGTGTATCGAAGAAGCGGGGGGAGTGGAGGGAGGAGTGGGGGAGGGGGCCGCCAAGGTGGCTCGTCACGCACCCCAGCACCGTCACCTACGCGAGGGAGAGGAGGGTAGGGGGTGGTGGACGCATAGGGGGTGGGAAAGAAGGGGAGGGGCGGTGGGTGCGGGCGTCGACGCCGGCGGCGGCGGCGGCATGGAGTGGGCCGCCACAGGCGGCTAGGGTTTCGGGGTTCGGCCCGGCCGGCCGATGTTGGGCTTTGGTTCAGCGAGCGATGCAGTCTGCTTCATTTTCACCCAATGTTGTGTTATTTGCAAATTGTAATTTGTTATATTTGATTTGAGAATTGTCAACTAGTATGATTAGATGTTTAGTCAATTTGACTTTTAAGCTTGGCAACTTTTTATGTTTGACCGACGAAATATCAAAATTTCTAATTTTCACTTACATAAGTATATAAATTTTATCGCCATCTTACAAAACTTGTAGCCCATGCACACAACGTGTCCATTCCGTGTACACACGCCTGACTTGCTACTCGAGGGGTGACCGAACGATTACCATTAAGCGTTTAGGTGAACGTTGCTTTCACTATAAACAACAAATGGCACCTTCATTTAAGAATCTCTCTGCAGCCGGCGCTGTCATCGTTCTTCTACTTGTCATCGTGGCCGCCGGCAAAAGAATTTGGCTTTCACTGATCTCACTGAAGGAAATTGCTGAGTAAAAATTAGGTCATATCGAGATGTCCATTCCACTCCATGTGCATTATTACTATTATCTCCATAGAGAAAGAAAAGGCTAATCCTCTTCCAAAAGGATTCTAGTATGGTGAATGGACCTTGTTGCCCAGGAACTTTTTTTTTTGAAGTTGTTGCCCATGAACTTGTATCCCAAAAATAGCCCAACAACAACTCTTTGCAAAGGTGCAGTGCAAGGACAAATGCACCCGCGTTTCATCTTGACCATCTTGACAGAGTAGACATTTATAATCTTGGGAAGACCATATTCTGTGCAGACATCTATTTGGCCCAACAGTTCTAAAAGTTTCCATCATCAGTGCTGACGCATAAAAGCAAAATGGTGCCTTACTGGTCTGTTGGCAGACATGAACCCGAGGACAGGCATGCACCTATTTCTATTTGGGGAATTAATTAAAAGCACGGATTATTCTCCTAGTGTTTGCCGCCGCAGAAGCAGAAGTAGCTGAAGCACGCCTTCGAGAAAAACGTACGATCCCTTGTTCCAGTCAGGGTAACCCGCGTTGCATGCAGCATCGAGAGCAGGCATCGCTATTAACAATACGTCAGTTGTGACCTGCTGTCCATAATTTTAGAGTTGCTTTCTCCCAGCATTCTTAGCAGCAAATCCGATGGATGTGCCGGTTGGCGTTGGGCAGCGATAGTTTTTTTTTTTTGTTAAGAAGTATATATATATACTCACCCTTGGTTAAGTGATTGCCAAACTTTCTAAACTCGATCGCAACAAATCTGCTCGCTCAATCTTCTTCAACGTACTAACTTCCACCAGATAAGAAGCAATGGCGCCTTCACAAATGAATCTCTCTGCTGTCCTCCTAGTCGTTGTCCTCCTACCCGTTGTCATGGCAGCTCGTGGTATGTACGCGTGCACATGCATGAACTACATGTTGCAAGCATCGATGTCATTTGATTAATCTTTTGCTAATTTCAAGTTGTTTGATGCGCCTTCGACATTTGTTGCATAAATGTCCATGCCTAGACCTGAACCATGAAGAGTCGGCGTCCATTGGGAAATATCTTTGCCCCGAACACCAGAGCGGCAATTATAAAGGGATATGCATTGTATTGATACATGACGCCGCTTGCAATCTTGTATGTGTAGACGAAAGCAGTGACAACTCTGGTGGCCTCTGTAACTTTTTTCAATGCTGGTGCATAAGCAGATGCACCTCTGAGACTTAGGCTGTTGCCAGTGCTCCGATCCGGCAATGATACAATGATCCCCGCCTGAACAATGATCCGATCCTTCCCAGCCATCGTCTAATAATAATATATAACATTGTATACTCGGTATACCTACCGGCTGCTTACTTATGTTGTGTCGTGGACTTGCGGGTCAAAATAAATTTGTATTTTCTTGTGCAAATATATATGGTTGCCGATCAAAATTGGCACATGTGGAAAAAACGGAGCACCTCTCCAATGCAAATTGCATTTCTCCATTGTGTAGCTCCTATCGAGCCATCAAAATGCATATATAGATCGCACAATTTAGAATTGGATAACAGAGTTAGGCTAATTATGAAACAGAAAAAATTGTAGAAAAAGGATACTGACACATAATAGTGCTATAGAAACAGCTTTTACAAAAGCACAATTGGCTAAATACTTTAAATTTGATAGAATTAAGTTTGGACTTAATATCACCCGTAGCGTTAGCATGGGTAATATATTAGTCAAATCTAAGTGACAGTGTTGTTGGCACCAATCTAGATATTGCCACATTAATATAAAAAATAAAAGAATATATACCGTTGAATTTTATGAGGATCTACAAGAGAGTTGACTCTTTCCTAGGAGCCTCTTCCTTTATGTACAACAAATAGAAGTGATTATTCATAGTTGGGATTCTGCCAATAGAAAAGTTCTTACATATTCATTTGCCCTCCCCTTCCTCCAAAAGCATAGAAATTCCATAGAATTCCAACATTTATAAGGAGAAACAAAGCAATTAAAGAGGAATTCATTAAGCCAAAAAAATAATCATGGCATAGAGCTATGAAAATTCTAGGTAGTCCTTTTGACATTAGAGCCAAGCAATACGTTATTAGCTATGAAAATTCCGGTGCAGGAAATCAGAAGATTGTACGTTCATCATCGTTGGCAACGCAAGTAGAACATCCGTGTGCACGCTTTAACAAATGTGTGGTACAGGATGAGCGATGGCTGTGCGGCAACGCAATTACTAAGTTTTTTCATGCCAATGCTACAATCAAATATAGGAAAAATCTAATCAGTCATTTAATATCTGATGACAGTATACTGCTACCAGTCACAAATACAAAGAATAGATTGGGGCAAGCCTTCAAGGATAGATTCGGGACCTCAGAATTCTCTGGCTTCTACATACAGCCAGAAGATTGTTAGATTGATCTCCCAACCAATAAGACCAACGGCCTATTGGGCCTTGGTCACGGGCCCTGATCGGGGGCGCCCAACCCTACATAGTTGGTGGGCCCCCGTCGCACTGCGCTATATAAAGAGGTGGGGGCCGGCGGCTCAAAGCACGAGGTTCGCCGTGAGCCGCAAACCCCACCGACAAACCCTAGACCGATCTAAGAGGGCGCGCAGCCAGCGACGGGAAGCTCCGCTGACTTCGCCGTCGTCACTGCTACGCCATCCGTCTGCACTGCATCGACGTCCGTGCAACCTCTACTCCACCCGTCGCAGCCCGTGTGCTGCCTCCATCAACGAACCAGTGATGGTCAGCTCAACCGCGACTTCCGCCGAAGGCTCAGGTTCATCACCAGCACCCCTCTCCTTTCTCCCACTCTCTGCTTGTTCTAGTTCATCATGTTCAACAGCAAACCGCCTAGATCTACCCTAGTCGATCCTCAGAACGAACAATGGTACCAGAGCCTTTTTCTAGCGGTAGATCTGGATCGAGAAAAGAAAGAAATCGAACCCTAACCCTCAATCGGGTACGGGAAAAGTGCGAACAGATTGAGACATGGTCTCGACATCGAACCCTAACCCTAACTCTAGAGAGCTCGGGAAAAGGAAAGAAAGAACCGATTTCAAATCGGGGGAAAAAGAAAACAGTGGCCATTCCAACCCTAACCCTAACCCTAATCGGCAAATCGGGCCAAAATCCGAACAAATGAATCAAAGAAAGGGGAAGAAAGGGAAGGGGGTGGCCTACCTCGCCGTCGCGCGGCACCGCAGTCACGCCGGCGCGCGGGGAAAAGAAAGGCCGGCCGGAGCTCCGCTCGTCGGGATCCGGCCACAGGGGCGCCGCGGCCAGGCCGCTCGACGGCGGCACGCTCACCCGCTGGGGAGCGCGCACGCCGGCGAGGGGGCCGGCGATGGCGCCGGGACCTCGCTGCTTCGCCGTTGTCGCTCGCTCGGTGTTTGACTGAGGAGAGAAGGGGGGAGCAGTGAGGCGAAGAGAGAGAGTGTGCGAATGAAAATGGAGCTAGGGTTGAGGGAGGCGCGGCCGGCGGGGGTTTTTGATGCCCCGAGCTGTGCGCTCCACCGTTCGATCTAGATGGACGGACGGAGATGATCGGGCCAGCGCCGCAGCTCAGGCGGGAAAGGGCGCGAGGCCGAATTCCCTGCCCAGGCCCAGGTTGCGGCCTGGGCGCGGGGGAGCGCTGGCGCGCGCGGCTGGGCCGGGAGCGCTGGCGCGCGCGCGTTAACCAGGCCATGGGCCGCATTTCGCTGGGCCGCGCGCACTATTGCTGGGTCGGGCCGAAATGGCCAAACAAATAGTACAGTCACAGTTTTTTATTTTCTTATTTTCCAGAAAACAATTTGATCAATTTGAATTGAATTTTTATGATAATTTTCTGTACAAAATTTATCCAACGATATTTTTTATTCAGTAAATAGTAAAGTTGCTTCTGGAAAATAGAAAAATGATTATTGAATGTTAATGTTTCCGCTGCGTATTTAAAGAAATTATAGACTTTTAATTAAATTCGAACCAACGGGAGAATTTGATTTTAAGAGCCAAGAGATAAATATGAGTTGATTATGATATTGTTATTTTCTGACCAACGTTGTTAATAGTAATATTATAATTTTAATGATTATGCGTTATTTCTATTTCTGCCCAACGGTGATGTAGATTTAATGTATAAAATAATTGTATGTTTTAATTTTGACCAACGTTAAACTAAGGCATGCAATTATTGTTGTTATTTCTGTTCTCACACTATTTGAATTGTGTTTTCAGGAGGATACAACTTAATGAGTTGTATTAAAGAGATCCCCACTCTAAAAGGTGATAACTATATTGAGTGGAAGAAAAAGATAGACCTGGCTTTCATCCTCGCTGAGGTGGACTGGGTTGTCACCACACCGTGCCCCAGAGAACCTGTAGCACCGGTGAGGGAGACAGATGAGACTGATGCTGCATGGCAGAACAGAGAGCGGGACTTTGCTCCCGTAAAGATGTCTTTTGATCTTGAAAACAGAAAGTGGGTCACAGCCAATAAGAAATGCTTGGCTGTGATAAAGAACACAATTGAGCCTGCAATAGTGGGCTCAATTCCAGACTGTGACACGGTCACAGAGTACCTAGAAAGAATAAAGAGTCAGTTCACTGGCTCTTCAAAGACATATGCAACCTAGCTGTTCAAGCAGCTGGTAACAGAAAGGTACTCTGGTGGCGGCAGTGGCATTAGAGAGCACATACTGAGAATGAGCAATCTGGCATCTAAGCTCAAACCAATGGATTTGGCACTCAAGGATGAGTTTCTTATTCATTTGATTTTTGCTTCTTTGCCCAAAGAATTTGACACCTTTGTTGTCAATTACAACATACAGCCTGAAAAATGGGATTTAGAAAAGCTCATAGCCATGTGTGTGCAAGAGAAGGAAAGAATAAAAGTTTCACAAGGTGGTACTGTCAACTACCTAAAAGATAAGAAAAAGAACTATAATAACAGTTCTTCCTCCAAGTCATCTAGAAAGGGTCCCATGCAACAGTCTCAAAACAAGCAATTTCCAGTGGATAAAGATCAGTGTCTCTACTGTAAGAAGACGGGACATTATAAAAAGAATTGTCCTGATTTCTTAAAGATGATTATGAAAAATAAAGGTGAGAACATCATTACATTTGTAAATGAATCCTTGTATGTAAAGTTTTCAAAATCTACTTGGTGGATTGATTCAGGTACAACTATTCATGTTGCTAATTCATTACAGGGATTCCGTTCGATGAGAACTTTGCAAAGAAGCGAAAGTTTTATTAAAGTCACAAATGGAGTACAAGCAGATGTTGAGGCCGTTGGCGATCTTCCTCTAGAGCTTGCTGATGGCTTCATACTTTTTCTTAGAGATGTTCTTTATGTACCTTCTTTGCAAAGAAACTTGATTAGTGTATCAAAGTTGGACCATGATGGTTATGATTGCCATTTTGGAAATAACAAATGTCAGATATTGTTTAATAATAAATGTGTTGGTCTTGCCTTCCGACAAGACGAGCTTTATTTGTTATCACTTCGTGAAAATGTGAATTCCGTATGTGATGTGAATGAAAATGTATCCTCATCGAACAATGGAAACAGAAAACGAAAGAGAGCTCACGATGCGTTGTCGAAATTATGGCACTGTCGTTTAGACCATATTTCGAGGGGGGGAATAGAAAGACTAGTTAAGAATGATATTCTTCCTCCATTAGAGCTCTCAGATTTAGAACAATGTAGAGATTGCATAAAAGGAAAGTATGTAAAGAAAATTAAGAAAGATGACAAACGAAGCGCAGGAATTCTACAGATTATTCACATAGACATATGTGGTCCTTTTCCTGTGAAAAGTGTGGATGGTTATGATTCATTCATAACATTCACAGACGATTACTCTCCGTTTGGCTACATTTATCCAATTAAAGAAAGAACAGAAGCGTTGGATAAATTCAAAATATTTAAAGCAGAAGTTGAAAATCAGCATGATTTAAAGCTTAAGATAGTCAGGTCTGACCGTGGGGGAGAGTACTACAGTTGACATACCCCATATGGACAAGTTCCTGGACCTTTTGCAAGGTTCTTACAAGAGAATGGTATAGTCGCCCAATATTCAACACCGGGCGAACCTCAGCAGAATGGAGTAGCTGAAAGGCGTAACCGTACCCTGATGGATATGGTGCGTAGTATGATAAGTTACTCTACTTTACCGATGAGTGTGTGGATGGAGGCGTTAAAAACCGCCATTCATATTCTCAATAGAGTACCAAGTAAGTCGGTGCCCAAAAACCGTATGAGTTGTGGACAGGAAGAGTACCCTCACTTAACCACTTGCGTGTGTGGGGGAGCCCTGCTGAGGCTAAAGTTTTTAACCCAAACATTGGGAAGCTGGATCCCAAAACAGTGAGTTGCCATTTCATTGGCTACCCAGAAAAGTCAAAAGGTTTTCGTTTCTACTGTCCTAACAGACATACAAAGTTCGTGGAAACGAGACACGCTGTCTTTCTAGAGGATGAAATGATTAGGGGGAGCATGGTAGCTCGAGAAATTGACCTTGAAGAGAAGCGGGTGTATGCACCCACTCCGATCATTCATGAGCCATTTTTCTCACTACCTGCTGTTACTGCACCAACAGTACAAGACACTGTGGTGCCAGCACCTGTTGTTATCCCGCCTGTGGCAACAATGAATGATGATGAGGAACCTATTCCTCAAGATCCTATAGAAACTATTGCCACACATGAGGGGGAGCAACAACAGCCTCAAACAGAAAATGTGCCAAATGAGGAGGCCCCTAGAAGGTCTCAAAGAGTTAGAAAATCAGCTATTCCTGCTAATTATGAAGTGTACAACACTGAAGAATTTCAAATGGAGGATGATCCCACCTCATTTGAAGAAGCCATGAAAAGTGATTATTCATCAAAGTGGCTTGAGGCCATGGAAGATGAGATGAGATCAATGAATGCAAATAAAGTTTGGGATTTGGAGATAATTCCTAAAGGAGCCAAAACAGTAGGCTGTAAATGGGTCTACAAAACAAAACTTGACTCTCAAGGAAATATAGAGAGATATAAAGCCCGACTTGTGGCAAAAGGCTTTACACAAAGAGAAGGGATTGATTACAATGAGACCTTTTCTCTAGTCTCATGTAAGGATTCCTTCAGAATTATAATGGCATTAGTGGCACATTACGATTTAGAATTACATCAGATGGATGTAAAGACGGCATTTCTCAACGGAGACTTAGAAGAAAATGTTTACATGGCACAACCGAAAGGTTTTGTCATGGAAGGAAAAGAACGTTTGGGATGCCGCCTAAAGAAATCCATTTATGGATTAAAACAAGCTTCAAGACAGTGGTACTTGAAGTTTGATCAGACAATAAAGAATTTTGGGTTTAAAGGTAATGTTGAGGACAATTGTGTCTACGCAAAGTTTAAGAATGGGAAGTTTATCTTCCTTGTCCTGTATGTGGATGATATCTTACTTGCTAGTAGTGATGTCAGTCTACTACTAGAAACAAAGAAGTTTTTGTCCTCAAAATTTGATATGAAAGATCTTGGTGAAGCTTCGTTCGTTCTAGGGATCGAGATTCACCGAGATAGAAGTAAAGGGGTATTAGAACTGTCACAAAAGGCATACATAGAAAAAGTCTTAAAGAAATTCAGTATGCACAAATATAGTCCCTCACCTGCTCCTATAGTCAAGGGCGACAGATATGGGGATTTTCAATGCCCCAGGAACCAATATGAGATCGATCAAATGAAAGTGGTTCCATATGCTTCAGCTGTCGGAAGCTTGCAATATGCTCAAGTGTGTACGCGCCCTGACTTGGCATTTGTTACCGGGTTACTTGGCAGATTCCAGAGCAATCCTGGAATAGAACACTGGAAATTGGTAAAGAAAGTCTTGCGTTATTTGCAAGGAACGAAAGGCCTTATGATGACGTATAGAAGATCTGATTCACTCCGTATAGTGGGATATTCAGATTCTGATTATGCGGGAGATAATAGAAAATCCACGTCTGGATATGTGTTCACTCTCGCAGGGGAGCTATTTCATGGAAAAGCTCAAAGCAAACCGTCACTACATCATCCACAATGTATGTCGAGTTTGTAGCGTGTTATGAGGCAACGGGGCAGGTGAACTGGCTAAAGAAGTTCATACCCGGTTTGAAGGTGGTTGACGACATCAATAGACCACTGAAGTTATACTGCGATAATAATCCAGCAGTATAGTATGCTCACAACAATAGGTCAAGTGGTGCTGCCAAACACATTGACATAAAGTATTATGTTGTGAAGGATAAAGTCCGGGATCAAATGATAAGTCTTGAGCATATAAGTACCGAAAAGATGCTCGCGGATCCGCTTACAAAAGTCTTACCACCCAACGTGTTCAGAGAATATGTAGCCGGCATGGGTTTAAGGGAAAGCCTATGATTCCTGGACTATAAAGGGCCCAAAAGTTAAAGTAACTATTTCAGATCAGAGACGTGCATTGTAGCTGTTAAATCTATCGGCGATTGACCGTGACGATGAGACATGCTCTATGCATCATCTGTGAAGAAATGAGTAAGGATAAAAGAATTGAAGTTTAAAGTTTAAAGATAAAAGTAATAGTGAGATCAAGGGGGAGAATGTTAGATTGATCTCCCAACCAATAAGCCCAACGGCCTATTGGGCCTTGGTCATGCGCCCTGATCAGAGGCGCCCAACCCTACATGGTTGGTGGGCCCCCGTCGCACTGCGCTATATAAAGAGGTGGGGGCCGGCGGCTCAAAGCACGAGGTTCGCCATGAGCCGCAAACCCCACCAACAAACCCTAGACAGATCTAAGAGGGCGCGCAGCCAGCGACGGGAAGCTCCGCTGACTTCGCCGTCGTCACTGCTACGCCATCCGTCTGCACTGCATCGACGTCCGTGCAACCTCTACTCCACCCGTCGCTGCCCGTGTGCTGCCTCCATCAACGAACCAGCGATGGCCAGCTCAACCGTGACTTCCTCCGAAGGCTCAGGTTCATCACCAGCACCCCTCTCCTTTCTCCCACTCTCTGCTTGTTCTAGTTCATCATGTTCAACAGCAAACCGCCTAGATCTACCCTAGTCGATCCTCAGAACGAACAAAGATTTCATTAACAGAGCTGATTTTTTGGCTGATCTTGAAGATGACTTCACTGAAGCTGAAATTGATGGGATCATTAAAAGCTTACCAAATGACAAGTCACCAGGTCCAGATGGGTTCAGCAACAAATTCCTCAAGAAATGCTGGTCAATCATTAGGCAATGTTTTTATAAATTATGCAAAGACTTTCAACAAAGCACAATCTGTCTCAGAAGTATAAACAAGTCTTATATCACCTTGATCCCAAAAACCGATGGTGCCGAACACCCTTCGGATTTCAGGCCCATCTCATTATTGAATTCCTCAGTCAAGCTTATCACAAAGTTACTGGCTAATAGGTTGCAGGCTTACATCACAAGATTGGTACATAAAAACCAATATGGCTTCATCAAACAAAGGACAATTCAGGATTGCTTGGCCTGGTCATTTGAATATTTGCATCTTTGCCATCATTCAAAGAAGGAGATTGTGATCCTAAAGCTCGATTTTGAAAAAGCCTTTGACAAGATAGAGCACCAAGCAATCTTAACAATTCTAAAAGGTAGAGGGTTTGGAGAACAATGGCTGGCTTGGATGGAACAGATACTGACCTCTGGAACCTCTGAGGTTTTATTAAATGGTGTCACAGGCAAAACAATACATTGCAGAAGAGGAGTAAGGCAGGGTGATCCTCTTTCACCCCTTCTATTTGTGTTAGCAGCAGATTTTCTACAGTCGATGGTCAATAAAGCAAAGGACATGGGACTTCTTCATCTTCCAATACCTCTAAGCTCCAACACAGATTTTCCCATCCTACAGTATGCTAATGATACATTGATCATCGTTGAAGGCAAAACCAATCAGTTGTTCTTCCTGAAAGCTCTTCTAAATTCCTTCTCAGCCTCAACTGGTTTAAAGATAAATTTTCAGAAATCAATGATGGTCGCATTTAATATCTCTGAGGAAAAGCTAGATCACTTAGCAAGAACTTTTGGATGTGATAAGGGCTCTCTACCCTTCACCTACTTGGGGTTACCTTTGGGCATCACTAAGCCTAGAGTGGATGATTTTCTACCTATGACAAACAGATGTGAAAGAAGGTTAGCAAGTGTTTCAGCATTTCTTTCTCAAGCTGGTAGATTGGAGTTAACAAACTCTGTCTTCTCCTCTTTGCCAACTTTCTTTATGTGCACATTAACTTTGCCTCCCTCAGTAATCAAGCAAATAGATAAGTTTAGAAAACACTGCCTCTGGAGGGGGTCAGAAGCAAATGGTAGAAAACCACCCAAAGCTGTTGGGAAATGGTTATGCTTCCCAAGAAAGAGGGAGGTTTGGGGGTGCTGGATTTAAGAAAGCAAAATGAAGCGCTTCTAATGAAGAACTGGCACAAATTCTACAACAGGCTAGATATCCCGTGGGTGAATTTAGTGTGGGAGAAGCTCTATCCAAATGGAAAACTGCCTGGTAATGTGATGAAAGGAGGCTTCTGGTGGACGGGTAACCTGAAAATCTTGAAGGATTACAAAGATTTAGCTACAGTTCAGATAAGAAACGGCCAAACCTGTCAGCTATGGGAGGATAATTGGTCAGACATACCTGCTAAACTCAAGTTCCCTGAGATGTTCTCATTTACAAAAAACAAGATCATTTCTCTCAGTAAGGCAAAAGACCAAATTCAGTTCAGCCAACTCTTCCATCTACCCCTATCTGACTTGACTCACTCTCAAATGGTTAACCTTGCTAACATTCTGGATAGCACACAACTTACAGATGAATGTGATTCTTGGGGATATGTTTGGGGATCTAATATCTTTGCAGCAACCAAGGCTTATAAGAAATTGATTGGACAGCATTCAGTGCATCTGGCCTTCAGATGGCTTTGGAAAACGTTTTGTCAGCCAAAACATAAAGTTTTCTTTTGGCTTTTGTTGAGGGACCGATTGAGTACAAGAAACATCCTAAAAAGAAAAAACATGCACTTGGAATCCTACAACTGTGTGCTCTGTCATCTTGCAACTGAAGAAACGGTCACACATTTGTTCCTTGAATGTCCTTTTGCCAAGTCATGTTGGAACCTCATCAATATTCAGATTCCGGTTCAGGCTGTCTTCCCACAAGTAAGTACACAACTTAGACATCAACTGAACTCTGATTACTCAATCAATGCTGTGGTGATTATGTGCTGGACTATTTGGGGTGCTCGAAACAACCTGATCTTTAAAGGAATTGGTCCAAATCTCCAAGACAGTAAAGATGCTTTCAACAAACAAATGGCCTTAACTTCATCAAGAGCCAAAGCGAGTTGCTCTGAAGATTTCCGCATATGGATCCAAAGTTGGTTGTAATCATGAAAAAGGGATAGCATCTTTTTCCTTAACTTTTTTTTTCTGAGTTTTTTTCTTATTCTTGTTCTGTTTCTGTCCTTGTACTGGTACTGGTACTTGCCTTTCAATAATATATCTTTTTCCTGTAGGGGCTTCGGCCCCTCCAGACTCTTCAGAAAAAATAAAGGAGAAGACAAATTAGTCGGCATGGTTTAATTAGATTTTGAAAGCGTGACGATGACGGCTGTGGATAAAACTGTGGATTGTCCATGAAAAAGCTAGCTTAGCCAGATAGCGGTGTATGAAGAATAGGTGTACAAGCAAAAGATATAATAGAAGAGAGGCAGGGATATGGCTGCCTTGGTTGGAAGGGTTGTTGCCCAGTTCTAGCTCTATCTTTTCCGTGTATCATAGTAAAAGTGTAAAACAACTACATGGAGTTGTTTCCAAAATGATAAGAAGACAACGAAGCCAGAAAAACTACCTAGCTTCACTGACTCTCGAGACTCGAGAGTCATTTCTGAAGTAAAGGAGCTTGAGTACTCTCAAACATGCGCTAAAAAGTGATTTCAAACCCCTAGGCACAACATGATCGTGATTTCTTACTACTACATAGCACTGTTTCAACTGGATAGCCGACAGGTGAAAAATTTAGATGAGAGGAAAAAGGATGCAGGCATGGCAGAGTGGTGATGTGATCTAGAATAAAGCAACTCAAAAACCGATGTTTGGCACGCATGTACATCTATAGCAAATTGCATGCATGTAGTGTTGAAGGCATCTTTGATGACCTCAACATAGTGATTAAGCTCCTTTAGAGCAGAAGCAGGAGATAAGAGAGGAGGAAAAAAAGAGAGAAGGCTATGCCTTGCTAGCTGCAACGATTAATTTATTGACATGAGCGCACGTTTTTGGGCTGGGGAAAAGTTGCAGCAGCCTTAAGACAATACGAAATTATGATGTATGGAGCTGTAGCAACCAAGGATTGGAGAACAAAGAAAACAAAAGCAACTTTCATATGATAAAAACTAAAGAGGGGTAGGTTGGGTGGGTAAGATATATACTCATAGTGGTGGTGACCTGAATGTTAGTAACAAAAAAGAAATTTTTGAGTTAGGCTATTGAAGCCAAGCATGTATAGCCATTCAGACCATGCTTTTGTTGCGGCGAAGGCCGCGACAACTTTCTTGGTCACATTGGTGACAAGTTGTATATGCGAATGTTAAATTTTGAAATTACCATGAGGGGGCAATGGTAAGTTTTTGAAATTTGCCACGAGAGGTGAAGGTCAAATCAGGAATGTGACAAAATAAATCACAAGAGCAAAATCATTAGGCATTATAAGCTAGGGAGACTTTAAAACTGGTGAGAAATACTCACCGTGTAGGTTTGGCTGTCGTCGGGTGTGTGGCTTTTTGGAGCATTTGATTTTAAACCTCGATGCCTGTGAACTGCCCAGGTCTTCGCTGAGTTCAGACGCTTTGCTCCATGGAGGTCGTTCAATACCCTGAGCATTCGACTTGGGGTGACAGAGGGTCCTCTTTCTGCTGAAAAAGTTGTGGTTGAATGTCGTGACTCCGTTACTAACCACTTTCGACTTAGGTTTTGAAATCTTTCTCAAGAGGGTATTTCCTCTTGGTTTAGTTTCGTGTTCCTCGGGCTCCCAAAACACCCAAGAGAAACATTAAACTTATAGGTCATTAGAACACAGCTGCAAAGAGACCAGTGGCGTAGCCACAGGGTATGCCGGGTATGCACTGGCATACCCTGCAAACCTGGCCAGCAGTAGTATATATACTATTATATTGTATATACACTGTATTTGTTAAAAAGAAAAAAAGAAAAGAAAAAAACATACGTGGACACCATCACATGGTGACGGGAGGTCCATATGATGCACTGACACGGCCCATGTGGCAAGGGAACTCCAATTCTCTAAAGTCCAAACGTCCGGTACGTGCGCTCCGTATACAACCCTTCGAATTTCCTAATCTAATCTCGATCAGACAGGGAGCCACGGAGGAACACGTGCGTCGCCGCCTGATAGGTGAGTCTGTGACGCCCCGGCCGGCCACGACCCCTGGTGCCCTGCCGCCCTCTGCCATGCTCTGAATGTTGGATCAGAGGATCGCTGTCTAATTCTCACGTCCTGTCTACAGACTATACGATTGTGCCAGTCAGGACTTATTGTCTTGTTTCGCTATTTTGGTTAGGTAAAGTTTAATCTTCGCTCTTCGTGTTTTTTAGAAAATTATTTTCTACATTCATAGCTATTGGTAACATTCATAGCCAGTTGAATCTTCTAATCCTCTACCTGATCAGGTTGAACCAGTGGCGGAAGACCAGTGGTTGATCTGGTTGATGAAGAAGATATAGTAAGACATTCATATTCCTTGGAAAGAGTCGAATAAAACCGTCTGAAAAAATAGTATTGTAAGCCTCTGGTACTCTTTTATGCCTATATTTAAACTATCAGTGTGGCTTTTGAACTATTTATATTGTATTTAGTAGATGGTTTCAACTTAATCCTTGAATTTAAGTCTTATCATGTTACTTAGTGCATGTATACCAAATCACGTTGTAAAATTTACAATTGTTACTGAATTGCTAAAATGGATTTACCACATTGTATATGAATTTTTTTTGGCGGCATTACTAAAGTTAAAATCCTAGATTCGCCACAGAATGAGACAAGAATCGTGAGCCCTGAAATGAGTTTGCGAAGATATCAAAATATCACGTCAGGTTTTCCAAAGGTCCAATCCGAAGCCGTCTTAAAATAATTATCCAATATCATGCGGGCCAAACTGATCGAAGGCTGATGAAACTAATCAAAGGCTGAGGCTATGAGAAAAATCTCAATATTTAGCTTCATTGACGAAGGCTGATGAAACTGATCGAAGGGTGATGCTTTGAGATAAATCCCAAGCTTCGGCTTCATTGACGAAAGCTGAGGAAACTGATCCAAGGATGATGTTCCAAAACAAATAATCCAATTTTCAGCTTCATTGGCGAAGGCTGATGAAACTGATCGAAGGCTGAGACTGAGAAAAATCTCAATTTCCAGCTTTGCTAACAAAGGCTGATAAAACTGATCGAATGCTAATGCTCCAAGAAAAGAATTTTCGGCTTCACTAATGAAGGCCAATGAAAATGATCGCATGTGTAGGGGACCGTGACACCTAAGAGGGGAGGTGAATTAGGCAACTTAAAATATCTACTCTAAACTATGGCCTCTTTTTCTACCCTTAGCAAAACCTATGCAAAAGATACACTATCTAATGTGCAACTATGGTTTTGCTAATATGTTTCTATCTCTACCGCAAAATGAGTAATGCAAACAATGTAAATACAGAAGCTAAAGAGCAAGGTAGAGATATGCAAACTCCCGTCGACGACTTCGGTATTTTTACCGAGGTATCGAGAAGTGCGCAAGCTTCTCCCTAGTCCTCCTTAGAGGCCCTCGCAAGGAATCCTTCGTAAGGGCCAAGCTCCTGGTCGGGTAACTCCATGGATAGCTCCGGGCCTTCCCCACGCGCAAGCGGGTCTCCGGTTAAGCAACTCATGGCAAAGCCTCTCCCGGACCGCTCCTCGCTGTCTTCACTATCAAGCTTCCGGCCGAAACGTCGCGGTCCTTGTTCCCTCCAGTACACGGTGGCGGCCACACCACAAACACGGTTGGTGCGATCTCGCAAGACTACAAGCCCTCCGATGTACAACAATGGTGCACGCAAACACCGAGTGGTAAAAGGTATGCAAACCTCACTAAACATTAGGCCTAAACCTAGAGCAACCGCATAAGCGGTGGTCTAATCAGCCAAAGCACTTCGCAAAGCACCTATGCTAATCACCTAATGAATCACTAAGCAATATGCATGTGGAGATCACTAAAATAGTGTATCAGCACCCTAGATATGTTTCCTCAACCCCACTAAGCAATATGCCGATTGGTGGGTCTATTTATAAGCCCTATGGAGAAAGTAGCCGTTGGGGACGAAATCCCGCTTTTCTGCTACTGACCGGACGCTTAAGTCGTCCTGATCGGACACGTCCGGTCGTCCCGACCATTAGACCCGCGATCAACTGATCGGACGCTGATGGCGTCCGGTCACATGCCACCAGACGTGTCCGGTCGCAATTTCGCCGCTCTGGAACCTCTTTGTACTCGATCGGACGCTACAGTTTCTGCGTCCGATCGATTTGCTGCCAGCATCCGGTCAATGCTGAGCTGTTATCGGGATGATGAACAGTACCATCGGTGCGTCCAGTCCCTCTCAGTCCTCCGCGTCCGGTTGTTGCTGCTGACGCCTGCTGTTGCCGAGCACTAATCAGACGCGTCCGGTCAATCACCTTACAGCGTTCATTTTCCTTACAACAATCACTTGCAAATTCATTAGTCCAATTTGGTTGTATTGGTCATCAAACACCAAAATCCAAAGTAAATGGGTCTAGGGTCCATTTTCCTTACAGCAGGCTGATGTCCCAGCTCAGGAAGAAGACCCGAGTATCCAGGCTTCACAGCTTCTAGTTATCTCAATGATGGTGACATTTCTGCAGCTCGAGGGTTTGCTAACATCCAATGGTGCGCTGGGTTGTCGAAGGTTGATTGTTCAAGACCTGGCCTTTGCATTTCTGGCCTTGTTAGTGGGAACCTGTGCATGTCAAGTACAAAGAAAAACTGTCAAATCTGTCAACGCAGAGGCTCCCGTGTCGTCTCGGGCTCCCCGTGTCGTTTCCTGGTGCAGAGGCTCCCACGTTGGATGTTGGTGTAGAGGCTCTCGCGCCGTCTCGCGGTGCGGAGGCTTCCAGGTCGGCTGTTGGTGCAGAGGCCGGCTCCCGTGTAGTCTCGCGATGCGGAGGCTCCCGTGTCGACTGTAGGTGTAGAGGCTCCCGCGCTGGCTATTGATGCTGAGGCTCCTGGTACAGAGGCTCCTATGTCTGCTCACAATGCGGAGGCCCGCGGTGTAGAGGCTCCCGCGTTGTCTCGTGATTGATCCCGCCAGCACAAAAGTCACAAAACAGGCCTCTACGAGGCTTTCCTCGAGGGTTGTCAAAGGTTCAAACCTTCACTCTCGAAAAAATTATTCGTGCCGAGCACGGTGAGCGCCAATGTTGGAAAATAGGGATCGAGAGAGAGAGAGTGTGAGAGTGAGAGAGGGGCGAGCTTGCTGTAGCTCGACACTTAGGGTCAAAGGCTCCGCTCTGGGGTGGAGGCCTTAGACTAGCGAAGTCACGAATACAAAAATGGAGTTCACATAATTACCGAGGCAATAATTAGGGTTTCAAATTGCACGCCATCCTTTCTTGGGGATGACTGACTTCCCCTTTTATAGGGTACGGTTACATCATTTGTCGAGTACAGAAATGTCCCTAGGGTAGCTAAGGCATATTCCGGTATATCCCTGTATATTGTGCTCATGCCTTCGGGGCATTAGAGTCTTTTTCTTTTGCAACCGCCTTTGTTGATGGGCCATTGTTGAGCGTGGCCCTTCAGCCCATATTATTCGTTGCAGGACAGCCTGCGATAGATCTTCATATTCCACCGACCTCTGATTTTGCACCACGGCTTCGATTTATCTTCATAGTGCCCCGGCCTCATATTTTGTACCATGGCCTTTGACTGATCTTCACAGTGCCAAGGCCTCTGATTTTGCACCATGACCTTCGACTGATCTCAAGCTACTACACTAAATTCTATTGGGCCTCTTAAGGGGGAGTTGGCCCATATTCCATATGGGCTCCCCTAATAGATGTATGGAGCTATAGCAACCAACGATTGGAGAACAAAGAAAACAAAAGCAATTTTCATATGATAAAAACTAAAGAGGACGCAACTTTTCCGGTAGCGATTTGGAACCGGTACCAATGACAAGTTTTTTAGTAGTGCCCACATGTATATTTTCAGCATGAGTAATTAATTTGTTGATCCAAATTTCGTTTTTTATGATCTTGAACACTATAGAAAGCTTATTAAAAGCTATACAAGATGGTTCAAAAGTCCATTTAATTTGATTGCCACAAAACTAATAGGACAGGTTCAATTGTTTCTCTCTTTGTGCTAGCTTGAGTTTGGTCCTTATAGTACGCAATAAATCTTGAAAAAGTCATTTCTTGAAAAATACATTACATCCCACTACGCTAGATTTGCACATCACTGCCGGCCTCATCACTACCGGATTTGTGAGAACTGGCAGTGATGTACCTTCACTGCCGGTTATGAGCTTGAAAATGAAAAAATAATTGGGGCTGGGCTAAAACCGGTAGTGAAGGACCGCATCACTGCCGGTTTGTGGCTTGAATCGGCAGTGTTTTGGCGGGCACTCATCACTGTCGGTTTAAGCCAAGAGCCGACAGTGATAGGGCTCTATCACTGTCGGTTCTAGCCAAGAACCGACGGTGATAAGCCTACAACATAAAAAGGCTACAGTCGTCCTCTCCTTTCTCCTCTCTTCCATCCCGAGAACAAAGGCACGCGTTTGGACCCTTCCCTCTATTGTTGCGGCTGCTCTTCACCATGAAGTTAGTGCTTGGATTTTGAAGAATGGCTTAATCTTTTTGCTTTAAGGTTAGTAACAAACATCGACTCCTTTGATTTTGTTGCTTAATTAGCTTCGTTTTGATGCCTACATTGCTTGATTCTCATTCTAGTTCTTTCTCCATTCTAGAGAGCACTTTTCCAATTGGACATTTGTGTCAGGCTCAAATTGTGGTGAATCCATCATCCAAAAGGTTGGTGTCTATGAACATATTTAAATTCCTAGCTAATTATTCCATGGTGGTCAAGATCATCATTGTTAGTATGTGATGCTATAATTAGTTCTTAGAAGTAGAGTAGAATAGTTGTTCTTCAATATTGTGCAATAATTGTTTTTCACTATGATTTTCAATTTACAGGTCCGGGGCTACCAATTTCAATTTTTTAATAATTAGTGTACAATAATGTTTTCTAAAAATGGTACTTTCGAGCTACAACTGTTGTTCATGAAGCTCGATTTCTTATTAATTCTTTGTAATTATTGTCTCAGTATTTTTTTGTGTAGAGATGGATCGAGAGTGGATGCATCTGTTCCGAACGGACAAGCGGTACATGCATGGCGTCAGCCAGTTTATCACCGATGCCAAAGCCCATGCTAGGAATGGAAACCATGTCTTCTGCCCATGCAAAGATTGCAAGAATCATAGGAACTTTCATCAAATTGAATCTATACGATCGCACTTGATTACCAGGGGGTTCATGCCAAACTATACAATATGGACTATGCATGGCGAGGTTGGTGTGAATGTTCTGCGGGAAAACGATGATGATGTGGACATGCCTGACGTAGCCATCCACGATGCTGACGAGGAACCCGATGTCAACACGAAACCTATGGCCACAGTTTATAATGTGTTTAGGAACACGCTAGTTGACGACACCGAGGATAACGATGGCATTTCTCAGCTGCTACGTAATGTAGAGACCGGATGTCTTAGTGAAGGACAGCTGAGAAAGCTAGAGAAAATGAGACAAGATGGAAAAACACCATTATATAGGAATTGTTCAATGAGCAAACTGGAAGCCGACATCATGTTGTTAGAGTTCAAATCGACAAACGGATTGAGTGATAAAGGCTTCGATTAGTTGTTAGGTATAATAAGGAAAATGCTCTAAAAAACGAGTTGCCAGAAAAGACATACTTGGCAAGCAAATGATCTGCCCCATCGGCCTCGAGGTTGAAAAAATCCACGCGTGTTCCAATGATTGCATATTGTACCGTGGAGAAAATTACAAAGACTTGGACAAGTGCCCCAAGTGTGAAGCTCCACGGTACAAGGAAGGGCCGTTAGATGAGGGTATCAAGACCAGAGGAGGTCCCGTAAAGGTCGTTTGGTATTTCCCTATAGCTCCCCGAATGCATAGGTTGTTTACATGTGCAAAGTCAGCAAAGCTGTTGCGCTGGCATGGCGAAGAGCGTAAGGAAGATACAATGATGAGGCACCCCGCCAATGGGCATGACTGGAGGACTGTCAATACTATGTTCTATAAGGACATCGGTGGAGAGGTAAGGCACCTTTGGTTTGCTTTGAGCACAGATGGGATGAATCCTTTTGACCAGGTTAGAAGCAATTAATCATAGCACCTAGCCAGTGATGCTCTATATATACAACCTTCCACCTTGGGTCTGTATGAAGCGGTCGTACATCTAGATGCCACTATTGATCCAAGGGCCAAGACAACCTGGGAATGACATCGATGTATTTCTGGAACTAGTGATCGATGAACTAGTGGAGATGTTTGAAAAGGGTGTGCTGGATGTTTGGGACGAGTACAAAAAGGAACATATCACGATCAAGGGACTATTTATCGCTACAATCACCGACCTGCCAGGTCGAGGTTCGTTGTCTGGAGAGAAGACAAAAGGCTATACTGGATGTGTCGAGTGCTTGGACGACACCGATACGGTAAATCTGCCAAATAACTCAAAGATAGTTTATATGGGACACCATAGGTTCCTACCTAAAGATCACCCTTACCGTAGGAACAGAAACGATTTCAATGGTACTATTAAGAAATGCTTAGCTCCAAAATATCGAGACGGGCCTGCGATACTTCGAGAACTCAACAAACTAGAGGTTGTCCTTCGGAAGGGGGACAATGCTGTAGCAGCGCCTGATGGGAGCGTTTGGAAGAAAAAATCAATTTTCTGGAAACTACCTTACTGGCCATTTCTGAGTGTACGTCACTGTCTTGATCCCATGCACATCACTAAAAATGTGTGCGCTAACACTCTTAACACCTTGATAGACACTAGGGGGACATCGAAGGATTCACTATCCACACGCCTGGACATGCAACACATGGGAATTAGGAAGGAGCTGCATCCCATAGAGCTAGAGAATGGCCGGTTCGAACTTCCGGTTGCGTCATGGACATTGAAGAAGGAAGAAAAGCGTGCGCTTATATCTTTCTTCAATGAACTCAAAGTCTCGACGGGCTACTGTGCGAACCTGAAGAGGCTAGTGAACATGAGAGAACTCAAGTTCAACTATGGCCCTATGAAGGCCCATGACTATCATGTCATTATGACTCAGCTGCTATGATGTGCCTGATTTCTCGCACTTCAAGGCACTTGCTTTGAATGCTGGTGATATCCCCATCCCGCAAGCAAGCGAATGGTTTGCGAGCTACAACCATGCTGATGTGGTAAAATAGTCACTTATACCTGAGTCGTGGTTATTTGTTGTTTATTATTGTAATAATATTCTCTAATTTTTTTTCTTTTTCTCCACATGTAGATTGCGCTACAGGACCTTACCTATGCTGCATGTGGCTTGTGGGACGTTCTAGACCAAGCTACGGAGCAACTCGGGTACTATTGGGACTTCTACAAATGAAAACCTCAGCTAGCTCACTATAGAAGGACGCCAGTACTGCATAAGGATTACTAACAGGTGTAGTGGTCATTTAGTAGGTTACATCTATGGCCGACCATTCTTTCGGTATTGTGAGGCACGAGAGAGTGCACTCATTAGGGCATTGGACTTCATCAATACAAGCGGATAGATAATCCATGACATCAATTATCATATATGGCTACAGAGGCATGTTAGTGTGCGTGGCCCGATCGATCCCGACAGTGATTCCGATAGTAATTAATGTTTATTTAGCTAGGTTTTCAAGGTCGTAGTTTAATTGGGTTCTAATTTTAATATGCACGGCTTTGTGAGTTAATTATTGTCATGCATGTAATTCGTGTAACATTCCGATGTCGTATTGGTCTCAAACTTTTTCTCAGGCTTGCACTTGCCACGTGTGAAGGAAACACCAAGTTTGGGATTTTCCGAAGATGGTTTGCTACTTTCTGAGGTTTAATTGAATTTCCGCGCGACGAGACCGTTTAATTATAGGTTGAACTGAGTCTACCCACGAAAAGATCCGGAATGGTGCCAAACTTTTACACAGGCTCTAATATGCCCTAGGGATAAGAATTTTATGGAGGTGGATGGAAAAATCTATTGGGTGCAAGATGAAATTCACCCTCTTTTGTCTCATTTGGCATGGAGAAAAATATAATAAATAAAAAATGAACAGAAAAACCTAAGATCCTGTGTGGGGTCTTAATTTGGGTGTACATGCTTGCCAAAAAAATTTCAAGTCATTTTGACATAGGCGGAGTATACATGCTTCACAGAGGTACATGTGCCATTTCATCGAACCACGACTATACACATAGGTTATCATGGTTTCTGTGGTTCATAGGCATTCCGGTGTTGTATTGGTCTCAAACTTTTTCTCAGGCTTGCACTTGCCACGTGTGAAGGAAACACCAAGTTTGGGATTTTCCAGAGATGGTTTGCTACTTTCTGAGGTTTAATTGAATTTTCGCGCGACGACACCGTTTAATTATAGGTTGAACTGAGTCTACCCACGAAAAGATCCAAAATGGTGCCAAACTTTTACACAGGCTCTAATGTGCCCTAGGGGTAAGAATTTTGTGGAGGTGGATGGAAACATCTATTGGGTGCAAGATGGAATTCACCCTCTTTTGTCTCATTTGGCATGGAGAAAAATATAATAAATAAAAAATGAACAGAAAAACCTAAGATCATGTGTGGGGTCTTAATTTGGGTGTACATGCTTGCCAAAAAAAATTCAAGCCATTTCGACATAGGCGGAGTATACATGCTTCACAGAGTTACATGTGCCTTTTTATCGAACCATGACTATACACATAGGTTATCAAGGTTTCTGTGGTTCATAGGCATTCCGATGTCGTATTTGTCTCAAACTTTTTATCAGGCTTGCACTTGCCATGTGTGAAGGAAACAACAAGTTTGGGATTTTCCGGAGATGGTTTGCTACTTTCTGAGGTTTAATTGAATTTCCGCGCGACGAGACGTTTAATTATAGGTTGAACTGAGTCTATCCACGAAAAGATCCGGAATGGTGCCAAACTTTTACACAGGCTTTAATGTGCCCTAGGGATAAGAATTTTGTGGAGGTGGATGAAAAAATCTATTGGGTCCAAGATGAAATCACCCTCTTTTGTCTCATTCAGCACACAGAAAAATATAATTAATAAAAAATAATTAGAAAAACCTAAGATCCTGTGTGGGATCTTAATTTGGGTGTACACGCTTGTCAAAAAAAATTCAAGCCATTTCGACATAGGAATACATAGGCTTCTATTTATTTAGTATATAAAAGACCGGCGAAGGAACGAAGAAGGGCACGGTGAAGAAGCAACGTGAGGGTATTTAGGACTTTTTCCAACGCAGATTGACACCGTTAGATAAAAAAGTGGACGGAATGGCTTAGGAGGTAAAAAAAGTAAAGTGTCATGGCATATAAATATGTTCAAACTTTTTAATGGCACGTAGGCCGCGACCATCTTTTACGATGGCACAAAGGTAAAAGGCTCAATATCAATGTAGCTACCAGGCCAGACCGTACCGATGGATGTATCTTAGGGGGTGTTTGGTTTCCTGGACTAAATTTTAGTCCATGTCACATCGGACGTTCGGATGCTATTTAGGAGAACTAAATATGAGTTAATTATAAAACTAATTACATAGATGGAGACTAATTTACGAGACGAATTTATTAAGCCTAATTAATCCGCCATTACCACATATTTACTGTAGCACAACATTGTCAAATCATGGATTAATTAGGCTTAAAAAATTTGTCTCGCAAATTAGCCACAATCTGTGCAATTAGTTATTTTTCATCTATATTTAATACTTCATGCATGTGTCTAAACATTCGATGGAACAAGGACTAAAATTTTCCAGTAGAAACCAAACACCCCCTTACTTACAATAAGAATATACGGAGAAACCGAGGAAGCAATACTTTATTCCCCTCGAATCCTCCGTCGTGGGCAGGCATCTGTTTATGTTCTAGGCCTTGTTTAGATTGCAAATTTTTGCAATCTGGACACTGCAGTACGTTTCGTTTGTATTTGACAAACTTTGTCCGATCATAGGCTAACTAGGCTCAAAAGATTCGTCTCGTGATTTACAACCAAACTGTGTAATTAATTATTTTTTTACCTATATTTAATGCTCCATACATGCGTCCAAAAATTGATGTGATGAAGAGAGAGTAAAAAAACTTAGAATTTTGAGACAATCTAAACAAGGCCCTATTCTATATTTTGGGCTTGTGTTTTCGGCCGCAGAAGCAGAACTAGTCAACTAGTTAAATTAGTACATGCTGCTGCGCTGGATCCAAACCGTGCCGTCCCGCGCGCGGTGGCCACACACGCATAAAAGCAAAATGGTGCCTTACTGGCCTGTTGGCAGACATGAACCCGAGATGGTAAGACGTGGTACTATGTATTATTTTTTTTCTGATAAACGAAATTTTATTATTTTTCAAGGTTTTACCTCAAGATGATATGAGACCATGGAAAAAAATGATTCCCGGCCTCTACATAACCAAGATACACACATCCCTACTATTTAATATTTGGAGCTCCGATGATAAGGTTGTCGATGTTGTATATTTCTAAGTGACTGGATGAGTGATCGACCGACGAGAAGTTTACAATATGTAGACATGTGCAAGTAGAGGAGAAATTTAGCTGCTCCAAAAACCTCACAAAGAAATTAATAATTTGAAGCGAGACAAATGGATCAATCAGAGTAATTAGTAAAAGAATATTAGGTTAAATCATAGGATGCCTAGAAATTACAGTACTGGAGATTTCTATTTGGGTAATTAATTAAAAGCACGGATTATTCTCCTAGTGTTTGCCACAGCAGAAGCAGAACTAGCTGAAGCACGCCCTCGAGAAAAATTCCACAAAGTTGGACTATAGTACTCTATTCGGGATTGCTATCTGTTGCCCGTGTGTTTCTTTTGTTGGCAGCACACGATTTTTTGCTGCGTTCATCTGGCGATGGAGGGCTGGGAGCGCTGGTTTTGGTGGAGAGTGAGGTGCCCTTTCGTTGTTTGGCTGATGCGTGGGTCCCACTGCTACTGTTTGTATTTTGGAAGTCGCGCCGGGTATCCGATGGGTCGCGTGGCTCCCCCATTTCTCTCGCTCACATCCGCATTTCTCCCGCTCACATCGCGGCGACGGCAACCCTCTCCCTCCCGGCGCGGTGACCAGGCGGTGTATCGGCGGCAGCGGCGCCTCCTCCTGTTGATCTGCTCGGTGACCTGTCGACTAGCTGCTTCCCGGTGCGCTGGAGGCGATTTGATCGGCGGAAGCGGCAGTTGCTCCGGCTCGTTCTTCTTCGTCTCGGACTCGTGGTTGAGGTTCGTAGTCGATCCCGTTTCTGTGTTGGTAAGATTGCTGGGTCTCAAATCTGTTGGATTCCGTTCTGATTTGGTTTGGGTTTAGGGTTTTTTTGGGTTGTGTTTGTAAATTCGGTTGCGGCAGCGGATGTGGTTGAGGATTAGGTTGCAGCCGAATCCTCTCCGCATCGCACGGTGGCGCTGGCAGGCGGCGGGTGGGTTGGAGGTTGTCCGCGGTAGGGAACGGGTGGGGCGGAGTTGTGGGTGGGGGCGCTTTCCTTGCGCTTCGCTTCCCACAGTGCTGTGGTGCCTCGCTCAGGTGGTGGGTGGGGCGAAGCTTCTTCGTCCTGCATTCCGATGAGCTTTGGGTTGTGTTTGTAGATCTTGTTTTGATGCATTGCTTGTTGTAGATCTCGTTTTGATGCATTGCTTGTTGTTGTCTGTCGATGAGCGGATGCGGACTCTGTGTGGGTGAGGTTCGAATGCGTCTAGGGTTTGTTCTGTTAGTCCTTGTTAGGGTTTGGTTTGGTTTGCGGGCTCTGTGTAGATCTCGTTTTTTGGTGAACTTGTTAATTAGGGTTTGGTTTGATGGATTGTTCTTTTGTGTTGTTGGGTTTTGTTTGATGTTTATGAGTTATTGAACTCATGATTCAATCAGATTCAGTTCTTTTGTGTTGTTTCCTCTGTTGCATACAAGGTTCAGTACACTCTGTTGTAGTTTCAGTATGTCTATTTAGTGCTTTTAGTAGAATGTATTAGTCTCAGTGTGTGGCATCATCACTGTCTGTTCATTTGTTGTTCTTGCTCTTTTAGGTAGTGAAGATTTGGTTGAATCCACGATGTGTGTTTTTATCTCAATCAGTTCCTCCATGCTAATGTGTCCTTTATTTTCAGGTTTTGTGTGCACCACAGATTGAAGCATTGCCAGCTTTTAGGTTGTTCTTCCCTGGTTTGTATACATCATGTGTCATCCTTTTTTTGTGACCTTTTATATCTGTGATTGGTTTCATTGTTGTACATCAAGCTTGTTGATGGCTAGTTGACATCCTGATTTTTTGTTGATGGCTAGTAACCCTAGCTTGCAGAGATCCAAGGCTTGGAGGAGGGTACCCACTGAAGGCTGTCAGTAAGGTAATAATATTGTAGCGAGTCCTATCATTTATGTGTCTTGTATGTTTGTATGTTTTCAGTTGTCCCTTTTCAATTTCTATCAATTTCACAAGAGACTTGAATTAAGGTGATTCAGGACTGCATGCTTATTACGGCCAAACTGATGATTTGTCCCAATGTTAAAATGATGATTTGTCTTGTTAGATCTGTGTGAGGATAAATTGCATTGTACTGTACCTAGGCCAAACAGGTAGCCTTGTTATGGCTTACAGGAATTTTTGTAGTGCCTCTGATCATGGATGAAATTAGCTGTTTGTGTGTTAAAACTACAGAATTGTTGTCCTTTTCTTGATGCAATGATATCCAAATGGGCCAGTGCGTGCACTTCATGAAAGCTTTTTGCATGTCTGTTATAGTCATATTGACATGATTTTTTATGAAGTAATTATGATATTGACATGATTTTTGAACTTCTGTCTTTGGTCCAAGAATTGAAGTAGGATAGGCTGTTAATTCAGCAACTGTAAATGTAATTCATGATATCAAAGTCATGAATGAATTCAGCAACTTTACATTTCTGATTCGGTAGGATGCTTATCATCCAGTATCTTTTTTTTGTCATTTCTTTTAAAGTGCCTGTTTGATTATATACTTCTTTTTACTGACATTCCATATGGTCCCTTGGTAAGATTGTATACATCAATTTTCAGTTGCCTCTATTCTTGTCAACATTGGTTGTCCCTAAAGGAAACTGCATTAGAATTCTACTGAACTATGATTTTATTCTATTACTTTATTTAGAAGCACCATTTTCTTGATTGCACATTTATTAGTAGTAAATTGCACACTTCAACTACTGCAATTATGGTGTGTAACATGTGCAATATTTGTTCTTGGAGCATGCAATTTTAGTTAACTTGGAGCATGTAATTGTTCTTGCTTTAGGGCATCGATATTCTTCTGGATGGGCTATTTGGGACTGGACAGTATATTTTTAAGGAGTGCATCTCATTTCTATTTTAATACAAGTCTTCTCTTTAAGGAATAGATCTAATTTGGCTTGATACAACAATTGTTTCCTTAACTGTAGTGAAAATGCTGGTTTTGCTTGCTTAACTGTAGTGATACACCATTTTCCTTAATTGTTTCCTTAACTGTGAAAATGTTGAATTCTGTTATGCTTACTAAAACTCTACGGAGTTTCAAAGAACTTTGCTAAAGCAATTTGTTAGTACCAAATCTGAAATATTTTGCTTGTTAGTACTAGCTGCTACTTACGGCTTTAGCAATCTGCTCATTTTAGTCTTGTTCTTCTTTATTTAGTTTTTTTAGAATTTCTATGTGTATGGATAAGTATCCTTGATACATTTATTTTAGTACTTCATAATTGTATGATATGTCATTTTCAAGCAATGGTGATGTATTGTTAATGTTCAGTTTCAATGCTTGTGATTTGCTATTTTATTTTGAGCAAATTGTACAACATTGCGGTCTGACATAGATGATGCAATATTTGTAGTTCCTAGTGAAACACATTGATTTAATATTTTCATCTTTGATCGTTTGAGTTTAGATGGACAGGCGCATGCAGAGCTCTTCATGTCCCCCTATTATTCAATCGTCAGCTCCTCGCGTTGAAAGGGAACCTATTTTAGTGTCTTTGAAAGACGACGATGTCTGTGCTATCTGCTCGGGTGTCTTAGATATCAGAAAAGAGGACGATGACGAAGCTGCTTTAGAGGCTGCCATGGAGACACTGAGGGTGCTGCCTTGTATGCATGTCTTCCACAAGATATGCATTTTTGAGTGGCTTGGTAGCGATATGTCATGCCCTCTGTGCCGATATAGGTATCCTAGTGTAAACGATGGTGATGATGTTGAGTTGTAGTTTGGTTAGTTGATATTATAAGTATTGGTTTTTTATGAATACCAGCTATTGCTGGCTTGTAATTATTATATTGAACTATGATATATAATATATTTGGCTCTAGTTATTCCAGTGATCTTGGAGTTTCAGGTTATTTTTTCAGGAAGGCTCTCAGTTATTTTTTTATTTGTTCTGTAAGCGTCCAATTACTTTTCGAGCTAGTTGTTTTGCTTCTTTTATTGGCTGCAGCTAGCAATGAGGTCATTAACCAATTTTTTTGTTATGCTATGTAGCCATGGATGATGATTTATTTCTTTCTGATGCTGATTCTGGATATGGTGAGAGTGAGGATGACTTTGCTATGAAGTCTGAAGAAGAAAACAACTCTGATTCTATGAATGTTGGTGAGGTACTAAGTTCACTTGATTTTGTTTTGTTTGTGCACTTGTGTATTATAATAATATGATATATGTTGTTGCCTTTTTTAGGATCGAAATCCCACAGATGATGATATTGATACTGCTGAGATGCTGAAGACTTTCAAGCATGTGCAGGAAGCTTTATCTAGAGTATGTTCTGAAATTTGTGTGGTGAAGATTCCTATATTTAAATTGTAGCGCAGTTGTCATCCTAGGCACTTCGTGTGCTGTTCTGTTTCCTGTTTTTTTTGTACTATACTTCTGTGGGTTGTTTCCCCTCTTAATGAAACACATGCATAGCACATTCTTTAAAAAATGTGCTTTATATCAGCAAAAGTTAGCTCATTCTAACGCATAGTGAAGGTTGTTTTAAAGTACTCTTTTGGGGCATAAGCATTAGTTGATTTTGTCTGTCATTGATTAACAAGTAGAAAAATTAAGCACTAATACCAAATACTAAAGTTGAACACGGGGAGTTCCAGGGGGTGTCAGAATATCAATTGTGCACACATGCCACATGATCCCGCACAGCAAATATCAGAAATATTTAGATTAACAAGTATTTTTTCTTACATTTTTCTAAGTTTGTTGGCAACAAAGGGAAATCAAGACGGTCTGGCGTCCGGGTGCGTTCTGAAAAGGTAAATTCAGTACCTAACTAGTCTTCTTTTTTGTTTGTCACCATGTTTACTAAATTCAGTAGCTTAACTGGAATTTTTATATTATTTTTTTGCATCGGTTTTCAGATTAACAGAACTGTTAGAGGCAGGGGTAAAGGGAAATCAAGTGCTGCTGTAAGTACATTAGAGAGAGCATCCTCTAGGTTCAATAGTAAGTATTTTGGAGAGATAATTGTAAAATTGGATGAGCGTAAGAAGAAGATTATTCGGGATCACGGTTTCGGTACCTTGCTGGAGTATGATGGTTGTTCTGCACCTAGAGGCTTTGTGCAGTGGATAGCAGATCAAGTTGATTTGAATTGCTGTGACATAGTTGTTGGAGGGAAAGTGATCCCATTTTCTGCAGAGGCAGTTCATCTTTTCTTAGGCCTTCCAATAGGTGGTGAAGACATTAGGGAAAATCATAATGACTCTGCAAAGACCAAGTTTCTTTCTAAAATCGATGAGGTTTCTCTACCTCTGATCAAGACCTTTGGTGAGAAGTTGTTAGGTGACACTTTGTCAGATGATGATGTGTTTCGGTACTTTATGGTTGTTGCTTTGTCCACTTTTCTGTGTGCAAACTCTAGTACTCTTCCCAACCCGTAGTACCTTGGTGCTTTGATTGGTGTATCTAAGGTGAAAGAATGGGATTGGTCCAAGTTTGTGTTTGATTGGCTGTTTGCTTCGATTTCAAACTACAGAAAGAAGAATAGAAGCACTATTGGTGGCTGCAGATATTTTCTTGATGTAAGTGTTTCTGTATTCTGTTGTTTGTCTTGGATATGTACCCTATTTTAGTGATGTCTTTGAAATCTTTTGTAGGCTTATTATCTTGATTTTGTCAACTTTAGAAAACGTAATGAGCTCCCCCCAAATCTGCCAAGGATCCTCTGTTGGAAGGGCTCGATGATTAACAAATATGCTTCTTATGATCGTGTGTCTGGTGAGAAGTATGGAAAGTGCCCGGTAAGTCTTGGTTTGAGGTTTTATAAGTGTTGTCATGTTTGTTTTGTTCTTGTTTAGATTACTAACTGACTAACTGTATTTTTTTGTGTAGGTCAAATCTATTGACGAAACTTGTTATGCTGAATCTTTGTTACCGGTTGATGCTTGTTCTTCTTTTAGGGATTCTCTGTATACTGATTGTAGATTATTTGATGAACAAGTAGGTGCCTTGTTTACTATGTTCATGAGTATTTCATTTAGTTTAATATTTGTGTGGTTTAGTTCATTGCTATTTTAATATGCAGAATCCGCAATTTTAGCCATTTTAAATTACTATTAATTTGACATGACAGGACAATGAAGCTTTGTGTGGCATTTTCCAAGAACATCACATAGCACATGGTTTCAGGAGCCCTGATAAACTTGCCATCTCAATGTTCTAGTACATGAAAAATCGTCATGGTCATGTAGTTGATGATGATCCACTGCCTGAGAATTCTGCTGCCGGAATCCCTTCTCCAGCCAATGTTAGTCACAAAGATGATGATGCAATGGCTCATGAATTTGAAGCCCCAATGCCTGCTGCTTCAACTCATACCATTGTGGAAGATGTTTTGGATACCACATTGCCTGTTGCTGGTGTATTTAATGTGGAAGTTTTTGATCCCACAATGGTTGCTGCTACTAAAAATAATGATGAAGAAGTTTCTGTGACTGAAAAAGTTGATTCAGATAGTGCATACAATGTTTTTGGTAGTGACAATTGTGGTGTTTCTCAGGCAACTGTAATTATTTCTTCCAATAACTCATTAGCTCAAGGTACATAAAGTGTTTTTTGTAGTATTTTTCAGCATTGAGTTAACTTTGTATCTCTTATTCATACTCTTATGAATATTTTTGAGGTGCAGATTCAGGTAGAAGGAAGAGGAAGAGGAAAAACTATGCATCACAAACTTCCACTCCTGATAGTGTAGCTTCTAGGACTCGATATGGACTATCTCAAGGTCTTGGAAAATCCCCTCTTAGTTGCAGAAAAGATGATTATGTTGAGGTCAATGTTCCTACATCTTATTCATTTTCCTTTTGTTTTGTATTTTCTAAATTGATAGATCATGTGCATTCAAAATTTTCCTTTTGTTTTGACATGCTTTTTACTGTAAATGGACATTTGACAACACCAGTGCCCCATTAGATTATATGTATTTATTTGGTATAAAAAATAGAACAAGTGCTAATCCAATGTACTACTTATAGCCATAACTAAACAAGTAGCTTAGAGTTATACTTCTCAACATTTCACTACTGCTGTGCATGAAACTATCTGAATCATGTTGCATTGCTGTAGTATTTCTATTGTCAGAAACTCTCTGAATATAGTTATACAGCTGCTATGTCTGAAACTCTCAATTTTTCAATCCTTTACAAGTTTGCTATTTGCTGTTGTTGCATTGATGTAGTATTTCGTGTGTTTAATACCATGAAGGGTTCTTGCTACTGCATACTGTAGCAAAGTTGTAGCTGCACTAGTCTGTTTGATTGTATTTGTAGATCAGCAATCTGGTTTCTTACTTGATTTCTTCTAGCGATACACATGCAAGGTGCCTTTTTGGCTTATTTTTTTGCTTCAGCAAGTCATTGTTGCTTCTCATGTAAAGAGTTCAATTTTCACTTGTATTCAAGCGATTGGCTAGAAGGAATTTTTGCAGATTGAAAAACATATTATTATTAGCAGTAAATAATATGTATTTGTGAATTTTAGGTAAGTGTACTGGATCATGCTGGAATTGGAGGTACAAAGGATAATGCTGTACTTGTTGAAGAAGCCCAAATATTAGCTTCTAAAGCTAGAACCAAACATCAGAAGCTTGAACTAAAAGTGAGTTTCTGTGTTTTGCTGTTTTTTTCAGTGTGTGCACCTCACAAATTTTTATTTTCAGCTTTATTTTCGAACACCATAAGGCTGTGTTTTGTCTTTTGTGTTCTACTGTGGATTAGTTGTTTCTGTTAGTAAGTTACTAGCTTGGAGTGGATTATCTAGCTTTGCTTCACAGTTCTCATTGCTAACTAGGAGGCATGCAACAACTTTGTATTGGCTACATCTGTGGTGAATTTGTATGAAGCATGATGACATTGCCAATTTTTTATTTGTCCAATCAGTCGCTATCCCTGAGTATTTACTTGTTATGAACATGTAATGAACATGTTTGGGCCCAAAGGACTGTGCTTCTAGGCTGGATTACAGTAGATGTAGAGTCACAGCTGCAGTAGGGCATCAACGAACTGAACAGAGACATGTAATGAACATGTCTGAGTATTTACTGTTCAGTTCAATGAACTGAACAGTAGTAGATTCTTATCTTCGTTTGTGTGTATCTGTATCGCCTCTATCCAGCAGTGTTCGATTTTATTTCAGTTTAGTATGTAAAGCACTAGGTTTAGTTTAGATCACATTGGTTTACTGGATTATTGCTTGGATCTTTTTTGTGTGTATTTGCGTCTGGTTTAGTTCAGATCACATTCAGTTTATTTCAGTTCAATTTTATTTCAGTTCAAGTATTTTTTGTTTTTTGTTGGAGCCGACTAAATTGTCATTGTTCAGGTAGGTGAAAGAACTAGTGGAGCTGCTAGACCCTCGACCGATACGATTGAGAACACTCTAGGTTTGTCCTGCTCATGAAAAAATGTTTAACAAAATCTATGATACAAACAAGACACATGTTTGAGCATGGTCTCTGTGCAGGAGATGCGTCTAGTAGAAGGAATCCTATTGGTTCTCTGAATTAGAGTGATCAAGATCTTTGTGCAGTGAAGAATGTCCAAAATGCTTCTAGTCCTAATTTGCATGTTTTAGACCCAAAAACAATTCCCTGCCATTCAAAAGAAACTCAACTGGCTGAAAATACAACTCCTGCTTTGGATCGTACTGGTTAGTACCTATTTCTAGATTGCACATTTATTAGCAGTAAATCGAAGATTTGAAATACTGCAATTATGGTATTTGACATGTGCAATATCTGTTCTTTGTCACCTGTAAGTTTGAACCTTCTTTACCAATTTAGTATTTGATAAAGCAGGGAAAGCACCTATTCAGAAACCTTGTATGAAGAATAATGCTCCCTACTTTAATAGTCCTAGCATGCCATCTTTTAGAATGTTTGATGATGAGGATAATTTAGGAAATTATGTTGAAGATCCTAAACTGAGGTGTCCTGTCGGTCCAGTATCTGGTACAACTTGTACTTCAGATGATAATCTTCAAAGAGAAGCCCGAGTGCTACCTTCTAAAGCTCCAACTACACATCAAAATGTCCAACTAAATGTGAGTTTTGTATTTTCTGGGTTTTTTTTTGTTTGAAGTCATAGAACAAAAAAAGAGTTTCTTGTAACTTGTCTTATTGTACTAACACTTGAGTTACTTTCACTCTTTGATAGGTTCAATCCGAGAGCAGCTTCTACTTCCAATTTTGCCCTGCATCAGATGGTTGGACGTTTGTTGACCGGATGAGGTCTAATCCATTTGGTGGAGGCGGTAATGTGAGCAATCAGGAAACTGTTCAGACCGAAAGAAATGACAATGTTGAAACTGTAAGCTTGTTTATTAGATTGGATCAATTTTGTATTGTGACATATCTTGTGACCTCTTTTCTGTAACTAATATCGTAGTATTTCTTGATTAGGACCTTGTGCAAATGGAGTCTTTACCTTTTACTGAGACTCCTGAAGAATCAATTGCTCCTGTTCCTCTAGCTGCAATCAGCCCTTCTAGAGTACACATTGACATTGTAAAATGGGATTTGTAGTTTTATCAATTTGGAACAATTTGTTAGTAGTTGGGGCTGCTCTCAGTCATGTAATAGCTAGTACAAGTGCTCTCAGTCATGTAGTATCGATACTCTAGTGTACCTTAGCGGTACTAGTGGTGTATATATTGACAATGAAGGCAACAGAAGCATTTCTATTGTCCCATTCTTTATACCTCTATTATGTCAATTTTAAATCAGACATAATAGAGGTACCTATTATGTCAATTTTTAGTTTATGATTTTCGAACAACTTTATGTTTTTTTTCTTGATTTTGCAGGCACCTACACCTCTTCCATCCCATTGAAGTGGGACTTCTGTTTCTGCAAAAAGTATGGGAAGCAATGGTTTATCAGACGACTCTGAGTCCTTTTCAAACCAAGGTCCTTGGTACTCTTCTAGTGCAAAGTTGGTTGTTCATCGTCCTAGGAGGACAGTGATCCCAAGCAAATACAAGTTGAGCCCTTATATGATGCCTCATTCGAAGATAACAGTCTCCAGACTTGAAACTGACATTATGAGGTTGTTTTGAAGATGGCAGAAACTGAACATTCCAAGTAAGTTTTCAATGTTTACAACGTCCTTACCATTTTCACCACTCTTGAGTAGACTTGAATCAAGTAATTATGAATTGTTTTCATTTGTCTCAGTCTTGCAGTAATCGATTATGGGCAAGTGGTTGTGAAATTAAGTGCACTTGCAAGTTCTCTTAAGCCTCAAGGAAAGGTCCATTACTTTGTAGTGAATGCTTTGTGCAGATTGTTATTCCATAGGAAACACCCTAAGAATTCTTACAAGCATTATTTCTTCTCTAAAGTTGGTGTAAGTGTCATTTGTTTCTCTTTTTTTCTCAATTACATGTGGTAACTATATCAAATAAAATAATATTGACCAATCTATTTTTGTAGGACTATTTTATCAGAAATTACGGTCCTAATGATAGCAAGGAGAAGGAGCTATATGATAATGCAGTGAAATGCTTTAAGGGTGCTGGTCGTGCAAGGTCATTAGCAAACAGCCAATATGTGAGTAACACATTCTTTTAATTTTTTAAGCTTTAGCACATATGTTGTGTGCATTGCAGTTGTGCTAATAATCCCTTCTTTTTCATTTTGGGTTATTTTGTCAGCTTTATTTTCCAATTCTCTTCCATGATCGGTGGTATGTGGTTGTTGTGTATATCACTCGAAGATTGATTGTAATCTTGGATTCCTGTACTCTACATTTTGGAGCAGACTCACATTTCCATAAAGCTGTCCGTGATGAATTTGTAAGTGGCAGCAGCACATGGATTCACATCATTTTGTTTGAATGCAATGTGAAATTTTGTTCAAATAAGAAAAAATATATATCTGCACTCTAATTATTTCCTCCACCTGCTTTTAGATACCAAACTTGACCACAGTCTGGAATGAAGTTGTTCAAATTGACTTTGGGTTCCATGGATATGAAGTTATCTATGCAGATATACCTCAGCAGACTGAGAAGTAGGTAGTGTACAGTCTTTTTTTAGATCATATCATTTTGTGTGGTGCTTATAATATTATGTCTTGTCTTTCTCATATCTTGTTTCAGCTTTAGCAATGATAGTGGTATCTTTGCGATGAAGAATCTAGAGCTTTGGGAGCTAAATGTCTATTTGATGGACAAGTTTTGTGAAGCTGATATTGGGCATCTTCGTATCAAGTACATCAATGACATGATTTTCAATGAATACAATAGTTCTAAAGATGGTCGATCTAAAGTGATGAAATATGATGCTGAGGTGGTACTAGTTGCAATGTCACTTTGTGTATTGTTCCATCATGTACTCAATTGATTTTTGTTTCTAATATTTTTTTCTTAGGTCTATGAACAGTACTATAAGAGAGCATGACCTGCGTGTTGTGTTTGGATCTTGTGTTTAGGTTCCTGTCATGTAGTGTGTAGGTTCATGCTATGAGTGCATGGTACTTTGTAAAGACGTAGCTACGTTGATGAGAATAGTTGGTGCTGAAATGGTTGTAAATATTAATCTACAGTCAAGAGGCTAAACTAAAGTGGATGATAATATTTGGTTGGATGGTTTGTTTGGATGCTTGATGTTAACTATTTTTTGAACCATTATTCTAAGTTTATGTTCTTCTTTGTTTGTTTGTTATTTTTGTCCACTATGTGTCAGTGTAGTAACCTTTGATAGCGAAGACAAGGACAAGCTTGAGATTTGTGGAGGTCCCTCTTGTTCTTCTAAAGATGATGTCTGATCTGGTTAGTGTGTGCTTTCTCTGTTATTGTGTGCTCCAAATTGTCTCTTGTGACTTGTTTGTGCTAACACATCTTGAAATCTGTTAATTATGATTTGTGTCAACACACACCGCCATGCTCGGCGCTGTCCCAGAGCGCTACTCATGGACTGGAGGAGAGATTGGGTTTGACACCTACTTCTCCATGGCCAGGGGCAATGCCACTGTCCCAGTTATGGAGATGACCAAGTGGTTCAACACCAACTAGTAAGTCCTTTGCCTGCTACTAATGGTAATTTCAGTTTCAGATTTTGTATTGAATATTTTTCTGACAAACTTTGTTCTACTTTTACAGCCATTTTATTGTCCCTGAATTGGGCCCTAACACCAAGTTCTCCTACACTTCTCACAAGGCTGTTAACGAATACAAGGTGGCTAAGGCGGTACGATACACTCATTGTATTTCTATTATCTCAGTTTAATGTGCTAACCTATTCTCCTAATGTTAATTTCCTACTTGTGTACTTGATTGTCTGATGGTTGCTAATACATTTGTATTTCTTTTGACATCATAATTACCCGATAAAGTCATTTGATAGTTTAGCATGCTGGCTTTAGCTAATTGAACCTCAAACTAGTAGCTGATGGTTTTGGATAGCTGGGCTGTCTTGTGGCTGTTGTAGTAGAATATCATGAACTCACATCTTTTAACTCTATTATACTATACAAGAAAGCTGTGTTTAGTATCCATTTATTGATTGCACATTTATAAGTAGTAAATTGCAATAATCTATAATGGACATTGCAAGTATCGGGCACCGCAATTGTAATTATGATCGTATGCAATATGCTGGCGTTGAACTATTTGCCTCCTTGTCCTTTGTTTATTGTGATTTGTGCTAGCACACACCGCATTTTTGTCTTTGTCCTTTTATAGAAAAAAAAATTGTTTTTGTGATTTGTGTAACACATTTCAAATATTTGTCTTTGTTTTTCTATAGTAAAAATTGCATTCTGTTTATTGTGATTGTGCCAGCACACACCTAGGACCTTCCTTGTTCTAAAATGTAGCTAATAATGGCATAAATGATCCTGTGATTTCAAATAGATGTTTCCCATCTCTTTGTTTTGCATACTAACTCTTAAATATTAAGTCTTAAGTCACCACAGTCACCATTTGTCTTTATACACAAAACCAATTCTTAAGTCTTACCTTCTATTTTTGCAGACTATGTGAGGGTGCTGAACTATTGGACCTTATTTTGGCCAAGTAAGGAGGTAGATCATGTAAGACTGTACCTTTTTCGTTCCCAGAACTTTCTGTACTAGCTATTTGGTCACTACTTCCTATGTCAGCACTCAGTAATATAAGTTTACTAGTTTTGGGGGTGGCGATTTTGCTAAGGCTGGCATTTTTGTAGATGTATTTGCTAGCTCTGATGTGTTTGGCAGCTGCATTTTGTTTTTCAGGTAGACTATATATTTTTTGTAGGTAGCACTTTATGATTATATCTGCAAATTTGTTATACTGGTTGCTTTTGTTTGTTGCTTTTTTATTTTTCAAGGACCAAGAGAGTATGGAGTTTGGTTTTTTTGGGCCTTTTTTTGGGTGGTGCTACTTCTGTTTTTGGAGTGTCGTCATTTTCTATCTTTGCCCAGGTGCTTTTGAGAAAATGGTGCCTCTGACAATTGAATGTCATTTGCTCTCAATGTGTAAAGATTAGATTTCTTTGAATTTTGGTATATCTAAGCTTGTTTGTAGGTATGACCATTTCAGGTATACTCATGTGAGTGGAATGGTGGGGTCTCATGTGTTGGTTAGGCCCACTTGCTAACTTTATTTTTTTGGAGCTATTTTTGGTGCTGTCTATAGATCTCGTTTTGCATGCAGTGCTTGTTCATCTGTTAGTGATTTTGTCATTTTTGTGCTAGTTGATCTATATATTCTGCAAGTATGTCTGAATAAGTGAAGGCTAAGTAAATCTGGAAAGTTTTCATCAAATTCTCATTTAAAATTTGTGTAATCTCTTGTGGTGAGACTAATTCACTAGTTACTCTGTTGGTTGCATGCAGGAGAATGTACTTGCTCCCATCTGAAAAAGAACCGAGCTGAAGAGATAGAGGTGACAGGCACTTCGGTTGTCGAACACAAGCTCACAACCATCAGCTAGTGCCGCTGCAAAATTACTTGAAGCCATCCAAATATTGATCTTGGTCAGTCCCTATGCTTCTTTCGTTTGCCTATATTTGTTACACCATTTGTAGATGCTTACTACATCCAATCTATATATTTGTCCCTCAAATTTTGTGTGTGTGGTTAATGGAGGAGAATGGATAATACTTTATCTATATTCATGACAAGCAGCCAACTCCCAACAGTGTATGATGTCATCAAGTTCAATTATTTGGCTTGGTTGTTACTATTCTTCTTGTTGGTTTCTAAATAAATATGAGCATCCTGTCAACTATCGACTGTGTTCGATATTCTGTATTTTCTAAGATAACATTCATAAGTGTTTTCTGATGAAGATTCTAATTGGGTGCGAACAGCGCAGGGATTTTTCTTGTCTGTTCTGCTTGAAGCTAAAACAACAATATTTTGGTGTGTTCGGTATATTAGTCTTTGTCTGTCCATCCATTTCTTCTGTTTGCGCATAGTTTTTTTCATTTTTTAAGATAAAGGAATCAAACTGGCTTCATCTCTTGTGTTTGCTTGTCCAGACCATGACAATGATAGGATAGAAATCATCTTTAGTTGTTTTGTTGTGCTACAGTTGAAGGAAATTTGAAAATTTATGAATTGTCAATTATTGGCAACCCTCAAGGGTTAGTTTTTGTTTAATACTATAATTATTTTTGGGGCTTATTGCAGCCTGCACTACTATGCCTTGTTCCTGGTGTTGTCGGTTTCGTTGCTATTCCCTGTCTGTGGTATGGAGAGGTGAAACAGGTCAGATTCTGAATACTTACTCAGGCACCTTATGACCCTTTCATCTGTACATTTGGGTAACTGTACTTATCACTCTATCTGTACTACTTGGAGTTTCACAATTGCAATCACTGATAATATAAATTGCAGATATTGGGCACTGCAATTGTAGTTCTTAGCATATGTAATTTTAGATCTAGGCATAATTTAATTTAAGGTCTGTAACATCCTGCTCATTACATAAATTACATAAATATGTTGGCTACTTAAATTTTGCTTCTATCTGCTGATCATCGTGAATTGCTGCATGTCTTTGATCACCGTGTCCTTAGTGTGGTGTGGCTTCGGGATCAGTGCTACCATTTGATGTTTCCTTCCTCTTCTTTCTTTTTGGCTTCATCAGGGAGCCTACAAAACATTATTAGTTCACATAAATAAGAATTTTTGCATTTGGATTCAAATTCTATTTGTATGTCCTTAAATTTTATACCTGCACTGTCTGTGTCATTTGTTTTCTTCTTTTTCTTCTTTTCTACTGCCACCAGTTTCTTCTTTATTTCTTCTATATGTGTCTTCATTCTGACAGGTTTAGGTGGCCTTCCCTTTCTCTGAATTCTTTCTAGATCATCTATTTCAGTCTGTGGATCTCTAGCTTGTGCTGCTATAGTTTGTCCTTCTTCATTTCCTTGCTGGTCATTTTGTGCTTCACCTGTTTGCTGAGCACATAACATTCTATCTAAATTGATTTCCATCTTGTCGAATTCTGCCATAAGGTATTCCATGGCTTTTTCATTTTTTGATCCTTTTAAATTCAGTATTGTTGATCTCTTGGATAACATGTTGAATCTCAACAATGAGCTTGTTTCAAGTGTTTCTTCTTCTTGTCTTTCAACATGTACCTTCATATCCTTTTTTCTCCACCTGTCTAAGAAGTATTTGTCTGGAATTATGCTGATTTCCTTTTTAATGACTATTTTCAGGATATGAGAGCAGAGTATGCCATCTTTGCTGAATTTTGCACATATGCAGGTAAATTCTTCTTCTCCTTGTGTTAGTTCAGTGTTTACTGTATATCTCCTAAACCTATGAACCTTCTGAATCTGGTTACTTTTTTGCCACACCTCAAATGTTTTTCCATCTTCAGTTTCCCTATAGTTTAGCCTTGATGTTGCCTTCAGTTGTAGCTGAAACTTTTTGAATATGTTTCTGTTGTATAGCTGTCGTGCCTGCTGCTCTATTCTGTAGCCGAATATAAATTCCTTTGGCCTTTTCTGCTTGCTATAGCTGTCCTCTAGCCTTTCTGCTCGATTTATGGTATGAACAATCCGATTGTACTCTTTCAGAAAGCTGATGATACTATAGGTTGGCCCTACATTGTCTTTGAACCTTGCATTTGTTGCCTTACTCCTGGATGTGGTCTATACGAAAGGGAAAAAGTCATTTTTGTAGTAGACCGGGATAAACCTTTTCCTCATTTCCCACATCTTGGAAAAGTAGTTATTCCCTTGAAGGTTTCTTTCCTCAATCATTCTCTTCCAAAGTCGCTCAAATTCTTCCACCGTTAGACTATTGTTCACTATATCTTCGAAGTCTTCATATAGTCCTTCGTTTGCTACAAAGACCTTGACATTCTTATTGTAGCATTTGGTCTTTATATGGAACAAGCAATTTATGTGCTTTGTGTTTATGAAGACTTGCTCTATTGCTGATTTCATCGCCATGTCTTGGTCTGTGATGATTGTTTGAGGGTGTTTTCCTCCCATTGCTTGAAGGAAAGTTTGAAATACCCACTTAAAACACTACAAGAAATCCTTTAATCCGTGACGGATTCACTGTGACGGATTCAGGAAACGTCACTAACAGGATTTGCAACCTAGGATATCCAGCCCATATCCAAAACCCGCTTGCATATACAGAGGCCTAACCTAACAACAGCTGCCCCTCCTCTCCGCCGGCCGCCGCTCCCAACCCTCTCCCATCTACGCTGCCTCCCTTCTCTTCCCCGGGCACAGCCATCCCCTGGCACAACGACCATCCCAGCATGGAGGAGGCCGAGGGCGGCGCTCCACCCCGGCCCTCGGAGCGGCGGAGGCTTGCCGTTGTGCGCCTGCGCGCCCGCACACCCATGCCCGAGGTCGCTACACCGAAACCCTAGGCGAGAGCGTATGGAAGTGCAGCAGCAACACGCGCAGGTGGATCTGAGTGGGACGACCATGGGGATTCTGGTGACAGTGGTGGCTCTGATCTACTTTGGCCTTGGCTGGCCCCTGCGTCTCTCCTCTTGGCCATCAGCTCCCAGGTGAGCAGCACTTCGTTCTCTTGCAATCGATTTTTGGGTCAGATTTGAGCGGTGGTGATTGGGGCCGGGTTGGATTTGTTGCAGGTGCACCATAGGAGGGGGAATCGAAAAGGCATGTTGGTGCTGGCTGTTAGGTGCGCTCATGGCAATGGCGTTGATATATTGCTGTTGTGCACAGGCACTTTCCTCCGTCTAATCTGTCTGGCACCTAAAAGATTGGGTAACAATTGTGTAGGGCTACTTAGGAGTTCCAAGTAGTAATTTGTTGATTTCTTTATGATTTGAAGAATAATGTCATCTATAGTCTATATGACCTTAAGTAGGGTCTGTTATTTAGTATTTATCCAACTTGCTCTTTTGTTTCCAGGAAAAGTTGAGGTTACATGAGACAGATTTCAGCATAGAAGTTTTATTTTATATGAAAATGGTACTAGGTTTGAAGTAATCTGGTTAGAGCCCGTGTGTTTTACATTAGAAAAGGTGGTTAGCATTTTTTCATGGCTCTTAACTGTAGGGACTTAGTGTATTGGAGTGATGAACTTAGGCTACTATTGTTTGAGTTAAGGCAGCAAGTAATTTATCTATGAAAAGCAATTGTTTGCTTCATGTCTGCAGCTTGTGTTTGCCTTTGCACTTTTATTTTTAACACATATGCTAAGGGAATATTTGATAAACAATCCTGCCAGATAAATATAAATGACTAACATAATATTATCAGTCTATGATTGGCATGCATATAAAAAGCATTGCTTGAGGATGCTTTCTTCTTTGTTACATAATTTATTGTGCCAATTTAGCTTAAGTAGAAGAGAAATTGGAATTGATTTGGTCAGTTTGTCAATTTTCTCTAGCACTCAAGCTGCTGTCTTTGCTCTGTGCTTCTGACCGGTGTATGTTCTGGTGTTGGGCGCCTGGGCGTGCTCTCTCAAAGCTGCTGTTCGGTGCAAACCAGCACCTGCAGCTTTAGCTCCTCTTGATTTCTTGGTTGTGCTGGGTCTCTGTCGACAGCTCTGTAGTTTCTTCTCTAGTGCGAGCCTGGGTTTTGCTCTGAATTTGTTCTAGTGCAGCAAGTCAGCCTATCGTTAGTGAGCAACAATTTGTTCTGGCAGCTGGCAGCCTTGATTTTCATATCAACAACATAAGCTATTCTTTAACAACAATAGCTGTAGCTATCTACTTTCTCGACCTTGATCAGCTCTACAACTACAGAGTTTGGATCTGTTTATGTTACTTTCAGCAACTCGATTATCTTATTTGGAATGCAATAGTGAAGGTAATTGTCACTTGCAGGCACACTCGGTTGCATGCTGGTACCTTAGTAATAGTTTTACCATGTTCTTTTAGCTATCAGTTTAGTTAGTTTAAAACCTTTAACTTCAGCTTAGTTGTTTCTTGCTTTGGTTCAGTACAGTAGCAGTAGTGCAGTTCGGCTGTAGGTAAATTTCAGATTTATTGGCTAATTTGGATAAATTCTGTACAGGTACTTTCTCTCAGCGATGATTTATGTTAAGTTAAACTTGGTGGCAGCAGCAATAGAGGTCTTGAAGATTTCTGTACAGGTATCTGCGATGGAATAGAATGCCAAATGAGTATTACATGTCCTCTGATTATTAGAATTTTCATATTTATAACACCTGAAGTATAATTATTTCTTATTTATTCCAAATGTTTAATCTGGAAAATGGTTATACATTAGACAACCAAATTTTCTACATATGTGTAGTTGGCTTAGTGAAAAATAGCTTCTGATATGCAACAATTATTACTCTCTTCGCAGTAGAATTATTTTTGTGTACTGTTTGTATATTACATGCATATTAATATGCAATTATTTTATTTATAATTTCTCCTCTCTAGAAAGGAAGAGACATTGCACATAAAGGTCCAAGATGCAGCCTACATAATCGAAAGGTATGTACTGCCTCCAGGAACTAAAGGTTATTTTGTGTTGTCCAGGAACTGCAGTTTTGTGTGGTCAGTAAATCTTCATCAGTGATAGCTGCTATTGCTGCTATCTGTTCTCTCCCTCAGCTGTCAGGTTACTCAGTTTCAAAAACTTGTCAAATATGCAGTTTAGTAGATGTCCTCTTCATGAGGCTTTGTATGATGTAAACCAGGAGTGGTTCTCCCTTATTGCAGCAGCTTGCTGCTAATCAATAAAGGTTCCTTTGTCATAAAAAAAATATTAAGCTTCTGCTGCTATTAACCACCATATTAAGCTATTTGTAACATGCTGCTGCATATGCTATTGTAACAAGCTACTGCTGCTATTTTTTAGATTTGTCTTTGTATAATTTGGTACAAGCTACTGGTGCTATTGTAATAAGCTACTGCTGTTATTGTAACCGCAACTGTCTTTTTTTTAGTTGGACATGTTCTTCTAGATTTTTAGTTGAACAGTAACTATTCAGGTTAATCCTATTTATAGTTGAACATGTTCTTCTAGATTTTTAGTTGAATAGTAGCTGTCCAAAATTTTGTAACATCTTAATTCATGCCGGACCTAATGCATATATGTTGTTCTCAGGATGACAAATATAATGATGAAGAACCTAATGCATTTGATTTGTTCAAGGAGTGCCACTACAGCAAAAAAAAAATGCTACACCCCTATTGTGTCAAGTCAATTTCGACTAAGTTAAGCGATACATGGTGGTATATATTTTGTTGCTGCTGCTCGCATTTTGCTGTTGCTGCTACATGCATCAAGCTGCTGGGCTTCTATGCATTCTGTGTTGTTGGCTTGTGCCATGGTAAACTATATGGTTGTATGCACTTCTGTATGTTAACTATTGTTGGATGAATACTTGTAATCTGATGTTGGTTGCAAATTTATGTGATATATTGTTGGATGGAAATATGAGTTATTTTATTTAATGCGTGGGCTGTGTATTATTTTATTTAATGTGTGGGCTGTGTATATTGTTGCAACAATAATTATTTGAGCTGTGTGTGGGCTGTGTATATGGGCTGAATGTTCAAAAATGGGCTGTGTATATGGGCTATATGTGCTGTAGTAGTGGACTGAAAAGTGGGCTAAAAATTAGTGATGAATTTGGGTTGCAATATGCTGAATTGGGCCTGTGAAAATGGCTGAAAAATTGATGCGAAAATGGCTGAAATTGGGCCAAACTTGGCCCATCTTTGATTCTGGCCTGTTAACAAATGAGCTGGTGTATCTTTGATGTGGCAATTGATTCGTGACGGTTATTTTTCGTCACAGGAAATGGGTTCGGGCTGGACTAACTAGGCCCCAGGCTCTATCGTGACGGTTTAAAACCGTCACCGTTTATGTTAATCCGTGATGGTTTTCGACAAACCGTCACGCATGTCAATCCATGATGCTCAATCCGTGATGATTTCTGAAACCATCACAGATGCTGTTTACTGACGGTTTTTCAGTGATCCGTGACGAAAATTTTCCATCATGGATTAACATGATTCTTGTAGTGAAAGTGTCCACTGTCTCATCATGCAGGAAAGCACATCCGAAAAGGCAACTTTGCCCATGTCCGGTGATTCCAACAAATGGCGCAAAAGGTAAGTTGTATCGGTTGGTCATATATGTCGTGTCAAAACTTACACATTCTCCATAATCTGCATAATATTTCATAGAAGAACAGTCTGTCCAGAACAAGTTTCTCACTCTCTTGTCCTCATCTAAATCAAACTTGTAAAAGAAAGACGGATCCTCAGTTTGTTTCTTTTTGAAATAATCCAGTACTTGTGTCATATCTGATCCTTTAACTTCTCTGTTCAGCCTTGTCCTGTAGTTGCTGATATCTTTCTTTTTCATCGGTATAGCTGTAAGCCCCCCTCTAAGATACGATAGAATAGAAACCATCTTCCTAGTCGGGATATTGTTATCGTTCAGAGTCTTGATAAGTCTTTTTTCCATTTCTGTCATATACTTGTGACCAGAAAATAGCTAATCCCTATCTCTAGGGCATAGCTCATGATTATGCTCCAAATCAAGAGTTTTAACCTTCCATACAGCTCCTTCTTCTTTCACCATCATAACACAAGGACAATCTGACTTCTGCTAAACATTTGTTTTCCTTCTTATTGGTTTCTTTCCAACATCCTTGTCTACTTCAGCTTCTTCTTGCTCTAAACACTTTGGTTCCTTTTCTTTTCCTTGATGAGTGCATCTCATTGTCACTTTGACTACCTCATTATTTCTCTTCTTACTTTGAGTTCTTGTTGTATGTGTTATGGCAACTTGAAATCCAGCTAGGAACGCATAGAAGTTGAAGAAATGGTGAGCATCATCCCTACTTTTAAATTCCATCGATAGTTGTGGGGTGTACTTGCTGTTGATTGGTGCATTGTTGCCTTCAGATGCTGCAACCTGCTAATTTTTTATGAATTCTTCAATCTCTTCCTCCGTCAGTTCCTGGCTGCCATTTACATGTTCATTATCATCTGTTACTGTTGATGTAATATCTGAACTTGTTGGTTCTACTGCTATGATCCTCAAGTCATTTTCTCCCATTGTTAGTTGGTCATCTTGATTTTCATGCTGCACCTGTAAATATATTAGCAGCAGTCTCAGTTTCTGAGTAATGAGATTTATAATACAAATATTTTTTTTCAGTGTGGACTGAAATAGTTGAAGAGATAATTTTTTATGTACCTCATCAATGTCCATGTTATTGAATACATCAGTTTGCCAATGGTATTGTTGAATTTCAGATCTATCATCATCAGCTATGCTTGTCGTTGCTCCATCATCATCAGCGACGATTGCCATTTCTCCATCCTGTTTTTGCAAAGATAAGTTTTACTTTGATGCCAGTACATATTTGTATTGCTTATAAATGTAATCAAATTGGCTCAGCTGTCTGTATGTACTTCATATGATAGCCTTGACTCTGATATTGACCAGTCAGTTTGTGGTCCAAAGATTCCATCTAGATCTTCAAGTCTCATATTCTATTTTATTTGTTTGATAATGAGAATGGTTACCATTTATAATATAACACAACTAGTCTGACAAGCATTTATAATATAGTTTTGCCTCATTCATGTCATTTCCAAGTATCATCTTTGTTAATGATCCTTGCATCTCTTCATGTTGCTGCACAGTTTATAATGAAGCATTGAAATTAAAGTATTGTTATGCTGAAATTACATTGCACATATGTGTGTAATTTACATATGTCTGAATTGTAATTTTTGTGTACTGGTATTATAAAATTTTACCTGCGTATTCCAATCAGTCTGATTATCTTCCTGAGAGTTCCTGATCTGTTCCATCATAAGTTTAGTGTAGCCTCTCTGCATTGAAATATATTATAGTCGAAAAACAACCTTCTTATGTTGGCATTTTTTGATTCTGAGCAATGATTTTGCTCACCTTTTTGTATCTGTAGGTATTTGAAAGGTGACTGGAACAATTTGTGCCTGCAAATATTTGATAAGGAGCTGACTGCACTTCCTTAATTGCTTCTTGTGACTTCACTGATGTTGGATAATCATCACATCTACTTGTTGTGACATACATATTATTCTGCTTCATAAAAAAAGCAAGCAGGTGAGTACTTACATAGCTTTTCATTGCATCATTGAATTGTGTTTCTTACCTCAAGTAGTTGATCAAACTCGACTGGTGCTTGTATTAGTTGCATAAGGGAAGCAATTGAAACCTACAAGAAAACGAAGAAGCCATTAGTTCTCATTTATTTATTATTTGTGTCAACTGTTTTGAATTAGGAGTAATTTTACATCATTGTTGCTTTCTTCTTGGTGAATCATATCCTCATAATTGTGAATCTGATATTGTGCCTCTGACATTTCCTGCAGCCTTGTTCTTCTTTCTAGATTCATGTTCTGTTAAAACATCCAGAAATAGAAAGCATAGTTTGTAGTATTATTCATGCTACCATCATTGGCTTGCATATTTGTTTTTGAACACAATAAATGTATAGCACTAAAGGAATTACTAACTAAACTTGCAGAAGCTTTTGAACTTGATCCTACGATGCATAAAGCCTACTACCGGAAATGGTTAGTGGCACTCTTCTTTTTTCAATAAAAGTTATACATGAACACTCCCATAATTCCCTCTGCTACATTTTTGTCTATGTACTAAGTTATTTCTTGTTTACAGTGCTGCATGCATTAAGCCTAAAGAATACCAAACTGCAAAGGCTGCTGTTGAGTTGGGTTCTTCCTATGCATCAGGTGATTCAAGGTTTACTCGTCTATTGAAGGAATGTGAAGAGCGCATCGCTGGTGAGCAAAATAAACTTCAGCTAGTGTTAATTGGTTTATGTGTCCAAAGGAATCTAGCCAGGCACCAGTAAAGAATATTGAGCCTCCTGTGCCTCCTACTGTTGAGGACAAGGAGGATGTCGCAAATATAGAGAATACACCGCCAGTGGTAGAACCCCCAAGCAAACCTAAATACAGGTAACTAGTGTAAATTCGTAGAACTCTTTGAACCACCTAGCTCAGACTGAATGCTATGTAATCAAACCACTTGACCTTTTCCCAGTATAGGTAGCTATTTTGTTTCTGTTACAACCTTGTCCAGATGGTACCTGTGATTTGGGGTTTTGCATATATAAACCCATGTCTTCATCTAAAAAAATGAACCTGATCCAGATGGTACTTATTGTCTTGCAGTTATGAAGCAGATGGCATGGCTAAAGATTTCATGCCTCTCTATTCACTAAGAGGTAATCACTATCCATTCTATGTTGATGTTGCTTTTCATACTTGTTTTCTGTTACTAAGGTGTAAGTCAACCTATAGCTAGCACCTTGCCTTCAAGACAAGGGTCAGATACAGAATATAAATTTATTTATGATTTCTAGCTGCTGAGTCTCAATCAAAAGGTCAAGAGTGGAAAATTTAAATAACTTTAGAGAAACAAAACAAAAACACACATAAGCTTCACTTACTTTTTTTCAAAAATGCTTGTTTAATCAGTATAATTACATTAGCAGCAAATACCAGTTGCAGTATTTGAAATATGCAATTTGTTTTTAGGTATTCTGTATTTTTGTTTCCTGAGTTTCTTAATTTGTGAATCTGTATTCCTGATTCCTGAATTTGGTTGCAGCAAATACTAGCAATCTTGGATTACATCTTTACGAGGAAGTCGGTGTGCTTACCTTGGCTATTGAGGTTAGTGGCTCCTCTTGAATGTGTTGGTTGGTTGCCCCTTTCCTCTAGTCTGCTTGCCCCCATGCAGAGGAGATCTTCATCTTTGATCTGCCGGTTGTTTTCTCCTTTCCCCTGCTCTGATCTGATCTCATCTCCACGCAGAGCAGTGCTTTGCTTGCCCCCCACGAAGAGATCTGATCTCCACGAAGGGCAGAGGCTTCCCCTGTGCCCCCACGAAGAGATCTGATCTCCACGAAGAGGCTTCCCCACGAAGAGATCTGATCTCATCTCTGTCTTCTTAGTTATTGGGCTCTGGACTGAACTAGGCCTCTCTGTCTTCTTAGTTAGTGGGCCTCTCTGGCATGTCTTTATTGGGCTGAACAACAGTTGTGGGCCTTGTTTGCCTGATGGAATTTGTGTGTTGCATTCTCTTAAAACACATGTGTTTTTTCCAGTGTATCAATTCGTGTATTTCTTAGGCATCTAACAACCATGTGCTAACTAGTCCAAAAACACATGGTTTTTTCTATGTTGAAATCTGTGTGTTTTTTATACAGCCAACTACCATGTGTTGGCTTATGTTAAAACACACGTGTGTACAACTCTATTAGACTACCGACAACGTGAGAAAAAAAACCGATGCTAATAGAAGAGAGAAAGAGAGAGTTTGATCACCGGGTCAAACCATTGTGCGGGGCGATCTGAGTTAAAAAAACTTCTACTCGAGGAAAGTTCCTGCCTCAATGCTGAGCCGGCTAGGTAATTAAACAAAGAGATCTTTTAACATGGTTAGAAAAGTACTGTGGTACCTCAAGTACTTTTATTTTTTTTATTTTCTAAGTAATTAACTGAGAAATATATTATAGAAGGTATTTTAGTAATTGAGGTTGTTCGCTTAAAGTATTGTAATCCCGGCCATGGCGCACGCGGCCCCGAGAAGACTGAGCGGAGGGCGCGGTGGGCGGCGAGCGCACCGCGGCAAACGACTACACAACAGCCAGGCTTAGGACGGCGAGCGCGCGACCGTTCTTAGGACCACGCTTTCTACTCTTTGCCTCTCCCATCGCACTAGCTTCCTCACGAGAACTTCATGCAGATCGGAGGCTTCACCTTGGCAAGAGAAAGCAACGAGGTCAGAAGGGTGCTCTGCAACCATCCAGACATGTCAAAACACGAACAGTGTTGTGGGCGCCGACATTTGTCCTACAATATGGTAGGCGCCGACATTTGCCATACCAAAAGAACACGATTGAGTCTACCACATTCATCTGGACATCAACAGTATTGTGGGCGCCGACAAAACCGTCTTGTACCCAACGGCGTGGGTAACAAGACTAGCTAGCACACACTCTCTCTTTCTCTTGCTCTCTCTCTCTCACTTGTAAGGCCATCCCCTTCACCTATAAAAGGGGATGCGCTCTCTCCCAACAAGGGAGGACGACAGATGGATCATTCCGACTCTCTTTGCTAAGCTTTAGACATTCTGAGCACTCGAATAGCTTCACAGCTCTAGAACTCTAAAGCTACACAGAGCATACGTTCAAATACTTAGTGCACGTTGGAGCTCCCGTCACTCTTGGCCCTTCGGTTCAGAGTCCGACCGGACCTTTAACACCCCCCATCTCATTCCCACTCGTTTGTAACCCCACAGCAAACTTCGAGCGCCTGGGCTCAGGAATAAAGTCACCGACCGACTCAAACTGGACGTAGGGCACATTGCTTGAACCAGGATAAACCCTGTGTCTTTGAGTGCTAGGCTACATCCTATCACAACGTATGGACAAAACGATAAATATTTACTTGTTGGTCACTTTTCGCACCGATACAGGTCTAAAGGACGAGGCTAAACCAATAGGTTGACAAGGACGATTTAGCACTCACTCTTCGCAAAAAAACGAGCACCTCTCGAGAAGATGCACAGTGGAGGTGCCCTAGGATCGACAAAGCTACCTAGAACACCGGCAAATCTCATCGAGAGAATTGCTGAACAATAAGGGCATGGAAAAGTCGGTGTTTAGGGATAAAAGGTAAAGGTATATTTAATTTTTGATGATTGGATATATAAATCTATCAAATGATTGTGATCCTCTCATATAAATAGAGTGGATGGTCTTATTCAAGTAGAAAACTTATTTCCCACGAAATCTACATGTTCCCAGGACGAGTTTTCAAAGAAGAAAAAACACGAATTTGGATTCGAACTGCCAAAACCGGCTCAAGCCGGTTACAAAATTGTCATGGGACAGTTTATACAGGGCCCTCACTACCTTTCTGCCAGAACCGACTTGGTCCACCCTGGGCCGATTCGCCATGGCTGCACTATTGAAACTCATCTGGACAGGTTTTTACTGGTGGCCCCTCCTATGCTATCCAAACTTATCTGGGTCGACTTCTGGATTTTGTCAATTTTTCCCAAAACAACCTGAACTGATCCTTTTTATATTTTGTGTGATTTCTAGTCCATCTTCAACTCTTCCGGTCATATTTTGATTGTCAACAAATGCTCTTTGTATTTAAGCAAAGCATATGCAAGTTTAAAAACACATGACACTCATAGCATCGATGTCGTGTTCATCGGCTATTTTTAGTGTTAGGGTAATGTATACATCGCCATGTTGATATTCTCCCAACCATCAACGAACCACTCGAGCACAATTTCACATCTCGAGGCCTTCTCAATCTTGTCGTCTTCCCTGAGATTACCAATTATCACATTTTTCCTGCAGTAGATTCGGCTTGATTGGACCAAACCAAGGCAACAAGATTCTTCAATTCCAAAGTATTGACTAGGTAGGAGAATGTATCGATCTACATCCCTCAGAGACTCAATCATCCTTCATTAATGGCTGATTGGACTTACAGCCAAAAGTCATGGCAATTATTAGTAGTATAAGAAGAAAATTATACCATTCACAATATGCATGGTGCTTCAATTCATTGAGGAGCGGTAAAGGATGCGACAATATTTTTATGTGACTGTTTTTCAATCTCTCATAAAATTGATCGCACTTGGATACTTGAAATGTAAATTCTATTTCCTCTTGCCAATTCTTGTGAATCGGCTTGAGGGAAGAGTAAGCAACTGATTTGGCTTGTGTTGACCATACAAATTCAGCAATAAAACAATCTTTAGGTTTCATCGTCTGGGCTATCAGATTACTCACTAGCATACATGTTAGCATGATGTGACTTATGAGCACTGTTAGCCTAAATAGTTGTTTAGTCCAATTACACACTATTTAAATTACACGATAGTATGTTGTTTCCATTTATTTAGTTGTTTATCCCATTTAAATTGGCCATTCACTACTACAGGATGGACTTGTTGTCCCGGGCGGTAACGGCCTTTAGTCCCGGTTACCGCGCCGGGACAACGATCCCGGGACTAAAGGTGGAACCTTCAGTCCTGGGTCATCGAGCTGGGACTAAAGAGGGACCTTTAGCCCCGGTTGGTGTTACCAACCGGGACTAAAGGCCCTCCAGCCGAGCAAACGTGGCCGCACCCTTTAGTCCCGGTTGGTAACCCCAACCGGGACTAAAGGTTCCTTTTCTTTTTCTTTTCTTTTTGTTTAATTTGTTTTCAGTTCAGTTACACATATTTGTTTAATATATAATACGTTTTTATGTACATATTCTACGCTGCTAATATAAATACACGCACACATATAATTACATCTAATTCTCATCTCGAGCATTATTATATTCGAATAAAGTATGAAACTATATATATTATAGATATATATGTATATATACAACACTTTCATAATCTTGTTCTCGAAAATAACGATATCAATAAACATTTAATTTACATCATTAGTTCCTTAGGATCAAAGTAGAACTCGCCGTTGGGATTTAGCACTTTTTCTAGAAGATATCCTGCTATTGACTCTTGAACTGCTTTCAGATGGTCTTTTTGCATGACCCTTCGTCTTGCATTTGAAATAAAAGGAAAAGTATTAATACATATATATATATATATATATATATATATTCATTTAAAATAAATAAAAAATTGATATATACGTACTCTGAGGACATCTTCAGGAGTTTTTCTTATGTGTGTAGTGATAAATTCACAAACGTAGTATCCATATAAGTTATTACCTGGTTGCTGCCATAAACACCACTGTACGAGAAGAAGATTATTCTCATCATCTCACACATAAATTGAAGTACGATATAGTAATTAAACACGTGGGGAAGTATATATAGTACAACTTACTAGTATTTCAACTACATTAAGTGGTCCCTTGCAATCCTTGCGGTGTTGCCGAATAAACTCTTTCAAACCCTATGCGGACCAATAATGTACGATCGTTAATAAATTATGGCAAAGTCTATTCAATAATAGTTGTGCGTGAGAGATCAAAATTACTCCTGGATAATGTCTATCATATCTTGGTATAGTGCTCGCTCTTTTCTCAATGAGTCCAAGATTACTAACCGACTTGAGTTTAACTCAATGATAATGAGTATCCAGTGAAACCTGCATTGGTTTATACACACACGTACATGCATATAAGTTGTATTGATATTACATAAAATGTGTAGACTACATTATTATTAACACTTACTCAAAGTTGTACGGGAAAAAGTATTGTTGTCTTGTCGTGCTGCTTCACGAAGAACTTCATGATATTCATCTATGCTTCAGATACCCAGTGCTCCTTGACAATAATATCGGTTTTGAATACGATATAAGGATCAATGAAGCCAACACTGGTGTCTTGTATTCTTTGGAGCTCTGACATATGGAATCTGTATATAAATATAAGTTACATGTGAGGATAATTATATACACGTACGCATGGAAGTGAGTTTATTAAATAAAAGTAAGAATCACTTACAAACAAAAGGAGCTAATGATTGATTTGTCCAGAGCGTCCAAGTGGTATAGTTGATGCAATTCTTCGAAACTAATATGTAAGATGTCATCGCCACGGAAGTAATGATGGTCTCTAAATCTGACAAAGATCTACTGCTCACCCCTGCCACACGCCTGCATGTACCACTTGTTGAGCAAGTACATTTGCGTACTCAATTCATTCAGAGCCGCAGGGTTGTATAGACTTTTGCCAAATTTATAAGTCTTCTAGGTATCAACTTCCAGGTTCTGGATTGGAGCTTTGCCCGTCACTTGATCTAAGGTTAAACTAGTTTGTTCAAAAAAAGCATTAAGGTCTTGAACCGACACTTTTCCAGAGTTGTCTGGTCGATAGACTTCTATGTTGGAACCATATTCATTAGCAACAACAAGATTTTGCATTGGTTGCTTCTGTTGTCCGAGCTGTGGGACATCCTTCCCTGATGCTCTTTTCCTTTTCTTATGTGCATCATGTGACTTCACGAGGGAGCGGTCATAGTCTGATAGTGGCGGAGGCTTACGAACTTCAAGCATCTTTTTCTTAGTGAGCTTCGACCTTCTGCCTCAGCTGATCTCGTGGTATGTAAAAGTACGACTTCTCCTTAAGCTTCGCTTGTCTCTGCTTTTGGATATCTATAAAAAAAATCTTTCACTTTTTTGTCTTCTTTAGCTGCTATTTGCTCATCAGTCTTTTCAGGAAGTATTTCTTGAGAAATAACTCTTTTTTTGTCTTCTTTGCCGCCGGGACCTTAGACATCTTTGTAGTGCATCGCTGTGGAGAGGGTGGGGAGCGGTGTTGGAGACCAGCAGTGGAGGCGATGAGACCAGGTGTTGGAGTCCAGCAGTGGAGGTGTTGGAGATCGTTGTGGAGGTGGTGGGGCCGGTGTAGGAGTTGGAGATTCATTGTGGAGGCGATGGGGCCGGTGTAGGAGTTGGAGATCGCCGTGGGGATGAAGTCGTCTCGCCCCCCACGACGCTGTGATGAGATGGGGAATGAATGATTGGGCTAGGCTGGGGGGAGACCCTGCTACAAAAACAAGTTGTGGGTCAATTATTTTTGAAGCCAATATAAAATTAATGGAAAATAATATTTCATTCACTTTCATTCAGTACCTAGGGTGAGGTAGGGGAAGCGGTGGCGCCCCAGGAATGATGATGAAGCATTTGCGCCATTGAATAAATGTCTTCTCTGCTTCTTCTAGTGTCTTCTCCCCATCACCGCCTTCAATGTCAAGAGGAACATTGCTGTAACCTTTGAGCACTCTATCGACCGAGATGCTAGCATATCCAGGTTGAATAACTGACCCATGGATTCTTGGTGTCTTTGTTCGGTCTATTGGAGATACAACCCCGACAGCCACCATGATTGATGCATTATTACCATCTGGAATGTGCAGCTCACATGTTGTTAGAGGCTCGGTAATGTCATCAACAGGGAAGCGCAACCCTATGTCACCTTGAATAACTGGCAGCTCCGTGGAAGCACAACTGCTTTTCATCTGACCAATGGGGCTAATGGTGACTCCCGGCGTTGATTGCGATTGCATTTGACTCATTGCTAGCTGCACTTGCCTCTTGATCTCCTCCTGCATTCTTGCCTCAAGAGATTTTTCTCGTTCACGTGATTCAAGCAATGCTTGTCGTGACTCATTAACAAATTGCTCCAATACACGGATTCGGTCTGCCTCCTCATCCTTCTCTCTGGCGGCTTCTATAGGTATCCTTGTCTGCTGGGAATGCTTGTAGCCACGGAACCGCCCCATAGCCTCTTGTTTGACCACCGTGTTAGGGATTCTCTAGGGCATATGTCAATTCATCCTTTTCTCTGTTGGGCTTGAAAACACCACTATCAGCTTCTTCCCTAGCACGAGCTAGTCTCTGTGTTGCTCTCTCAATTTTTTGGCCAAAAATTAGCTTGCCAGTGTCTGGGTCTAGGCTTCCCCCATGAGCGTAGAACCAATTCTTCAGCGCGTTGAGGCCAGTTCTTCTCTATTGTTTCAGGTATGATTCCCTTGGCTAGTAATCTCTGCTTCTAGGTTCTGCCACTTGGGAATAGCACTCCTATAACCACCTGATCCCATGCGATGATGGTATTGCTTCTATCAGGGCATTCTGCTGATTCCTCATCACACGTTCCTCACTCTCTTGAGATGTCTTGTATTGTACGAAGTCATCCCAATGGGACTCCAACTTGACAAACTGCCTTAGCATTGAAATTCGGCATTTCATTCTTCAAGATAAACTTTTTATACAATGTCTTCTTCCAACTCTAGGAACAATGTTGCCATCTTCTTCATTGTCCAATCCCTCACTAGCTCCTTCAAAGCATCATCTGCTTGTAATGTGAAATGCTGAGTGATATCTCTCCAAGCTAGGTTCTTATCACGATCAGATACAAAACTAACATTAGGAGCAGATATCTTCTGCTTCCATTCACGAGCACTAACTGGGATCCTATCCCTTACAATGAACCCACATTGATTGACATATGTCTGAGCATGTGGTCCCAATGGTTTGCCGGTGTCGGTGTCGAATTCTGATATTATGAAACGGCCCTCTAATGGCTTTTTTGGCCCTCGGACTTTCCTACTCTTGCCGGTGGTTGATGTAGATCCAGAGACCGGCTACATGAGTAGAAACACAACGATTAACAACAAATATATGTACGCATGCATCTATAAGAGATGATAGATAATCGAATATACCTCGCCAGTATTTTCTTGCGCGATAATTTGTTGATCTTCAACCACCGAGATATTCAAGATATCCTCATAATCAGCAAAGTACTGACTCGTGCCATCTACATCCGCTTTGGTGCCGGCATTGATAATATCCGCCATTATGTCATCATTCAAGTTATCATTCAGAGCAGCCATTTGTATCTTCAAGATAACACATAGATAGATTTACTATGGCACATAACATAAGTACATGTGATAACACATATAGAATTACTAAATCCAATTAAATATAATAACACATAATATTTCATAAGGATAAACAATAATAAGGTATAGGCTTCGGAATCGAATAAAAACACTTTCGATCTAAAAACATGGAAATAAGTACATGTATATATACACATAGAATGATACAATTTTCTCTCTCTCTCTCAACACATAGATCGAATAAGTGCATATGTATATATCTCTAGATATGCATGTGATAACACATAGAATGTCTCTCTAGATACAATTTTCTCTCTCTCTCTCAACACATGGAAATAATTAAGTACATGTATATATACACATAGAAATAATTAAGTACATATATATGTATACATATAGAATCTCTAGATAGAATTAATTACTAAATCTAATTAAACCTAACATATATACATAGATAGAATTACTAAATCAAAATTAAATCTAACACATATATAGAGAGAGATAGAATAATAATTACTAAATATATAAAAAACTATAATAAAAAACTATCTAAATAAAGTACTAATTAAATTTTAATACATTTAAATCTAATTAACACATATCAAAAACTATCTAAAAAACTAAGAATAAACTATTAATTAAATTTTAATACATTTTAATCTAACATATATATCAAACACTACCAAAAAAACTATCTAAAAAAACTATCTAAAAAAGTATCTAAAAAATATGGCCGAGCGCTATAGCTAGCAACAGGCTAGGGGCGATGGCCATGGCGGCCGGGCGTGCTGGCCGGCCAC